>NC_056726.1:664445454-664505454 GCF_019279795.1 Protopterus annectens | reverse complement strand
TGTATCTGTCTGTCTGTCTGCCTGAGCAGTTAAACTAGGATGAGTGAGTTAGGGAATAGTCAATGTGAATGTATATGTTAGTCTCTTAGCATGCACGTGTGTGTGTGTGTGTGTGTGTGTGTGTGTGTGTGTGTGTGTGTGTGTGTGCATGGTGGGTGTGAGTGTAAAGGGCGGCTGCCTTTATCAACATGTTGCATGGGCCACCAGGATAAACAGATAAACACTATCATTGTCATAGGTCTGACATTGCTAGTGTTTAAAAAAAAAAAAGTATGCTTGAGAGATATGCTAATGAGATGATAATCATGTATTTCTTCTTGCGTTCATAGCTATCTCTAAATCACATTTTTTTCCATAATATATATTGTCTTACCAGTGTTTGCCAATTTATGTTAGATATGAGATTCTTTCTGAATCCTAGGTTATATAAGACAATACATTATGAGTTTGTGTACTAAATCTGGTCAAATGCATTGTCTCAAAAAATTTATAAAATAGGTCCATGAATGAATCTGCTCCAGTTGTAACTTTTTATTTAAAATCAAGAATATAAAAAACTAATTGCTCATATTATTCATTTTCATTTTATTTTCTAGTCACCTGTAAGAAGATACAGATGTTATGTCGCCCTATCTCGCCTTCATTCATTGCTGGTTGGGTTGAGAACTGAGAATCGGTTCCGACTCGGCCTTATGCAAATACCCGGGAGCTTCCACCGGATTGTGGCTACACCCTATCCCATTATGCTCAGGGAGAGGAGTCTTTTTTTCTGTTTATCTTAGTGATACTACAAAAATGTTATGATATATTGTATATTTCTAACTTTTAGACTTGTGTGGTAGTATTTTGAGAGTGTTCGTTGCTGTTGTTTGCGCTATTCTGTTGGCCGTCGTCTACCGCTAGGTCCATCTGTTTTTTTTTCCTCCTTATCCCAGTCCCAAATTTGTTTAAATTAGAGAGTTTCAAGTTGGTATTTCCTTTCTCATTGGGTAGTCCATTTGAGTTAGAGAGCTACCTTCAGCCAGTTTGACAGAGGGCTTTCCCCTCCCTTCTTTTCATTTTAGTTAGAGACTTCTCCTCCTGTTATTGTAGTTAATAATTAGAGTCATTTGGTTGTGTGTGTTAACTTTACACTTTTTAAAAAAAAAAGTTGTTTTTTTTTCCTTTTTGTGTGTTCCTAGTTAGCGTTCTTGTTTGGTTGTTGACTGCTGTCAAGAATGTCTAAGGATACTAGAGAAGCAAAACCTTTGGGTTTTAAGAAATGTGATAAATGCAATCAAAAGATGTCACTGACAAATGGACACACCAGCTGTGTGTATTGCTTGGGTGCTGTCCACCTTCAAGAGTCATTTTCCTTCTGCCATGCCTGTAGTTCAAGAGCGTTAATGGAAAGAAGGAACAAATTAATAGTTAGAGGCTTACTAAAAACACCTTTCACTGAGGCTCTAGAAGGGAATCAGAGTTCCTCAAAAAACACTCAACAATTTTCATCTTCCAGATCTGAAAAAAATGACAAAAATGTCATCTTCTACTGCTTCACTATTGGAGCTGACAAAAAAGCATGCCAAGGAGTCATCTGCAGCTCAGAATGCTTTTGGGTCCGAAAATCTCCCTCTTCAGCTCTATCTGTGATTTTGGAGCTGACAGAGTTCCACTTTCAGAGCTGGTCCCCAGTTCTTGAACTGGTCTCCCCAGTGCTGAGTCCTCCTTTACTACAATCAGTGAGGTCCCCAACTTTGCCGTCTCGATCCTCCAGGAGACTATCGGATGATGACATGGAGCAAGTGGTGAAGAGGCTTTTACGGACGCAGGCGCTGGCCAAGATTCTGTCGACTCTGACCCAGAGGGATTCAGGGCCGACCAGCATCACTTCCCCTTCATTGATTGCTCCTCCTACACATTCTGTGGCTTTGGAGCTGGAGTGCTTGGATCTGACTGTAGTGGAACCGTTGGTGCTGAGACCTGCCCCAGGATCTTTGGGCCTGACCACCGCTCTGATCTCCTCAGTTCCACTGGAAGTCGAGGGGTCTAGGAACAAACACTCTCCCATCAGGTCTGGGGTGGAGAGTCAGACTGGATAGTTGTCTGACCCAAGTCTACCTCTTGGGGCTTCGGCGTGGGTGAGCTCAGCACCTACATCAGCCTCGGAGCCCACTGCCTTGGTTCAGGGAGGGTTTTCTAGTTCCTAGAAGCTGGGAACCTCCTTAGAGCAGGGTCAGGGGGCTTTTGACGTGATGAGGGGAGTGCTGTCACCACAGACTGTTCTGCTCTCAGGTCCAAGTACTCATCCTCCCAAAGCGCCAGTGTCCACCTTGCTCCCATCGCTCCTTCCCAGGCATGTAGACCCGATGCCCCAGGATGCCCCATTGGGTGAAGTGGTCCCTTCCAAAATCTCTCTAGGAGGACCCTCAGAAGAGGTTATGCAAGAGGAAGCATCTAGACTCCCCTGAGAAGTCCATAACTTCAGACACAGACCTCGATGATTCAGAAGGGTCCCCTCAGTCACACTCTGAGGATGTTTGTTTTGCAGAATCCTAGGAAATCCTCAAAAAGAGAGGTGGCTGGAACCCAATCAACCCTTCTAAGGATGAGTCTGTGTATCTGGAGACATTCGGGTCTTGACCTTCCACTTCTTGATTGTCTCTGCCTTTCAACCAACTCATGAATGTAGTCAGTCAGAAGGTGTGGGGCTCCCCGGACTCACTAGAACTTGTTCCTCGGAGGCCAAATAAATTCATCACCTTTAGATAGGGAGTTTATCAGTAAAGGTGTTCCAGTCGATTCTATGTTAGTGGCAGCAGCCACCAAGAAGGAGTTGTCGGAGACATCTTCATCTGTCCATCCACCAAATAAAGAGTCTCGAACAATGGGCAGATATGGAAAGCATATGATTTCTTCAGCATCCTTTGCCTTTAGTCTCTGAACTACCTGGCCCATTTCATTAGTCTACAAAGGGATCTCCTGAAGGAGCTAGGAGATATTCTCCAAGGTTTTGTAGCTGTGGGAGTTTCGGACAGGTCTCCTTCCAGCTCTCCACCCTAAACTCCATGATGAACTCCTCTGTGCAACTTATTTCCTACTCAGCTGATGGAGTGAGTAAGGCAGCAGGTACAGAAATTTTCTTAAGGAGACATTCTTGGATTCCCTTATGCGATTTCATAGAACCCTTCAAGTCTTCCTTTACTAACACCCCTTTTGATGGCTCATCTTTGTTCAGGCCAAAAGTTAAAGCGACCCTAACCAGGTGTCAACAGGAGGGAAATATTCTGTCTCCCTACATGCCAGACTTTATCCCAAAGGTCAGAAGGGGGAAATATGTGGTTTTGTAAGTCCCAAAGAGCTTTCCCAGGCACACTTGGTCATTCTTCCCCAGGGGCAGAGGGGGGGAGTAACAATAAAAGATGCTGACCACATGGCAGAGGGGATCTGCAGAATCAGGCTGAGAGGGATTCCTTTCTTGATAAGCCCTTTCAGTGCTCCTGAGAGGAGGCCTGTCTGTCTCTCTCTGGAGGCAGTCGGTGGTCACTTGTCGTTGTACCCAAATGCCTGACTAGAAATAACAAAAGAGAAATAGGTACAAATGATCATATCCACAGGTTACTACATACCCTTTTCCTCTCCTCCATTAGAAGAAAAAACAGTCCTAGATGTAACACCCAGTCAAAGGGAACACGCAACTTTATAGGTACAAACGTTGCTAGAAAAAAAGAGTCATCCAAAATGTCCCTGCAGAACAAACTGGATCCGGAACTTACTCAAGGTTCTTTTTAGTTCAAAAAAGACAGGGAACGGGAGATCCATTCTGGATATCAGCAGACTAAACAAGTACGTCAAGAAGTCAAAGTTCTGTATGGTAACACTGCAGTAGATACTCCCCTTTCTGGAGGAAGATGATTGGATGTGCTCTATAGATCTTCAGGATGCATACTACCACATAAAAATGGGCAGGTGATCCAGGAGACATTTACGCTTTCAGCTGGGAGCCAATCTCTGCTAGTTTCAAGCTCTGCCCTTTGGTCTCACTACAGCCCCCAGAGTGTTCCTCAAATGCATGGCAGTAGTTACGGCTCACTTGAGGCAGCTAGGATTCCGGGTGTTTCCGTACTTAGATGATTGGCTGCTAACCACCACCACCAAGCATTTACTAACAAGAGCAAGGAACACTACCATTCACCTTTGCTCTCAGCTGGGCAACACAATAAACTTAGAAAAATTTGCCTTGTTGCCATCACAGCGTATCGTATTTATTGGGGCAGACTTAGACACAAGACAGATGTTGGCCAAACTTCCCCCCGAGAGGATTCAAACATTGCATCATCTAATCAAGAACCTTTTATCCAAGAAGAAAGTACAGGCGAGGGTTGTTTTGAAACTTCTGGGTACCATGGCAGCAGCGATAACTTTGGTACTGTTAGCTCATCTGCACATGAGGATTCTTCATTGGTTGCTATTCTCCCAGTGGTCCATGCAGGAACTACCTATGTCTCACAAAGTGATCATAACAGAATCCTGCAAGAAAGATCTAATGGCTTCATTACACTCAAGTGGCCTTAGGCCGACCGTTCGTTTTTCCTCAACCAGTAGCCACAGTGACCACGGACGCTTCCCAGATAGGGTGGGGGTATTATCTGGAAAAGACTGTCCAAGGTGTTTGGAAAGATCATGAGAACTACTTGTATATCAATTTCCTAGAGATGAGAGTGGTGCTTTGGGTATTGCAGGTATCCCAGGACTCCCTTCCACTAGGAACAATTGCAGTTCAGACAGACAACATGTCAGTAGTGCGGTACATAAACAAACAAGGAGGAACCAAATGCTACTCCCTATGTCAAGAGGCCCAGAGAGTATGGTAATGGGCAGACTCTTCCCAACATTTTCTGACAGGAATGCACATCCTGGGAAGTCCGACGTGATGGCGGATAAACTCAGCAGAGTCATTCTGATGCCCCATGAGTGGTCCCTAAACCAGGAGGTTGTGAAAGAGATTTTTCACAAGTGGAGCCAGCCTTGCTGCGACCTCTTTGCCATGTCCATGAATGCCAAATGCAGCAGCTACTTTGTCCTGATCCTCCCTCTCTTGGAGTCACCAAGGGATGCACTTGTACACGATTGGCCAGTGGGTCTCCTCTATGTCTTTCCCCTGTTTCCCTTGATGCCAAAAGTCCTTCAGAAAGCCAGCACATTTAGAAGCAGTGTAATACTCATCACACCATACTAACCTTGTCAGATCTGGTTCCCCTTTTTGTGGCCTCATCTCCAGGAGAAGCCATGGATTCTGGACCAAGTTCCAGATTTCCTGACTCATCCTTCAGGATTGCTCCATCCATCAATCCAAACCCGCAAATTGACAGCTTGGCTGCTCCAATTACACACATAGCCAGGCTTCCTGATATTTCCCCATGCAGTGAAACATATATAGATTTTTTTCTCATAAGGTGTCAACCAGAAAATTATATTCTAGCAAATGGAAAAGATTTTCCCGTTGGACTTTCAACAACCATATTGATCCCTTTACTGCCCCTAAAACAGCTGTGTTAGACTTTCTGGCTAAGCTTTTTAATGTTGGTGCAGTGGCAGCTACTATTTGAGTTCAATTAGCTGTTATATCAAACTATCATACTGGAGAAATGGGACTAAAAATCATGTCTCACAGACTTTGTAAAGCATTCTTGAAGGGTACTTTCTTACTGAGCCCTCTAGTAAAGGAACCCCAAGCACCATGGGACCTAAATTTTCTTCCATCTGTGTTGATTCTTCCTCCCTTTGAACCTGCATCATCTTGTAACATAAAGGTTTTGTCATGGAAGACAGCTCTATTGGTGGCCATAATGTCTGCTAGATGAATGTCTGCACTTCAAGCATTGTCAATATATCCCCCCTACATGACTTTTCACAAAAATAGAGTTTCCTTACGAACCAACCTCTCATTCCTACAAAAAGTGTGTTCAGAAGCTAATTTAACTCAATCCATTGACTTAACCATCTTTTTCCCAAACTATGGCAACAAGGCTGAGTATAAATTACACCAGTTAGATGTACATAGACAGGTATGTTTCTAGCTGCATAGCACAGAGGATTTCAGAAAACTGGACCAGTTATTTGTATCTTTTTCAGACAAAAAGAAAGCAGCCCCAATATCAAAAGTCACACTTTCTAAATGGCTTACAGACTGTATAACTTATACATATAGAGCTCAGAACAGAGAACTTCCAGGAAAAGTGAAAGACCATTCCACAGGAGCTATATCTACTTCATATGCCTTCCAGGCGAGGCTACCTATGGATTCCATTTGTGCAACAGCTACACGGGTAAAGCCTCATATCTTTATCACCTATTACAAAGTCAGTTTGGCCTCCAGGATCAGAGTCTTTTTGGGTCTACTGTTCTCAAGAATTTTTTCCCTTGATCCACCCAAGAAAGAAGGTGCTAGGGACACTGTCCCAACCAGCAACAAATGAAGGCAAGATAGGACAACATACCATTAAGAAGTTATGTACTCACCATAACATTCCATGTTTGTTGTCCATCTGACCTTCATTCTTGCATCCCACCCTCCTTCCCCCACCTTTGCTCCTGGAGGATCGAGTGTTTTTTTTTTGCAAATTGGATATGATGTCTCTGAATCTCTTCTTAGTCTCTTTTTTGGATATGGTTACATGCTTAGATATAATAACTATGGTATCTGCAAACACAATCTGGGTACTCTTCCCTGAGTATTATGGGATAGGGTGTAGCCACAAGCCGATGGACGCTCTCAAGCTTTTGTATAAGGCTGTGTCGAAACCCAACCAGCAACAAATGAAGGCAAGACAGACAACAAACATGGAATGTTATGGTGAGGACATAACTTCTTATTTCATTTCTTTTCCGAGAGTAGCATTCATCTTTTTTTAAATGCACTGATTTGTTTGTATTAAAGTTTTACCTTTTGGGACTGATATTTGATGATACTTTCAATACAATGGCTAAATAATTGCACTTATTTATTAGCCAATGACTAATAACTTTTATATAATTTTCCATTAAATTACTTTGAATATTTAGTTATCAAATGCTACATTTTGAGAAGTCTACTACTTAGAAAGTATGTTCAGTGTTAGCTGAGAGTCATAATTACTGTTTGTCAGTGGATGAATATTCAAATTCCAGAAAGTTCACTGCAGTGCTTAGGGGCATGCAGGAATTATTTATTTTTATGAAAACTTAAGACAGAAAGCAAGCTGGCACTCAAAACTGACAGCAGCTGACATATCTTCAGATGTTGAAACTACCTATTTCATATAAAATATTATGGATTTAAGTTGTCATTTCTGATATGAAAGTTGTAATATGTTTTATGATGGATACAATATGGTAGCAAAAACTATTCAGTCCCTCTGTCACAATTTTGAATTCTGCTTCCATACTTTGTTTTGAATGGAAGATTTGTAGATTTAACACTACATTATGTTGGAGTTGTTTTTTTCTGCAAACATCTTTATTAAATTTTCACATATGACAAAGGCACTCTTACATTTATATAAATGAAAAACATGCAAAATTATATCACTGTAGTTGCAAACATTATACATCACTTATAAACCATTCAACCATTGACAGTTAAGCATTATATGGCTCATTCAAATCCTGCCTCATCCTGCTCTGCATATATTGTTTCCACAATTCCCATTTTTTCATATGCAGTTTGCCCCTTCCCTTTTCTAAAGATCTCATTTCCAGTTGTTTTATTTCTGTTACAATATTTTCTATTTCTAGTAAAGTTGGTCTAGACTTTGATTTCCATTTTCTAGTAATTGCTTTTTTGGCAGGCACCATGATTAGACTCAGCTAGGCTTTGCTATGTCTAGGCAATTCCGATTCTGTAGCATAACTCAAAGAAATCATCTCCCCAGTCAGCCCAATCTGCCCACCCATCATCTCTGACAGAGCGGTCTGCAGGGGATCCCTAAAGTCTGCCAGCTCACTACACTCCCAAAAAATATGCTCCCAGCTACCTCTTTCTTGCTTGTCACACCTCCAACATTTGCTATCCACATGGGGAAAAATTCTGTGGAGTCCACTTGGGGTATAAAAATACCTATGTAAGTACTTCCAGGCAAAGGTCCTAAATCTTCTAGACTTTGTTGCATATTTGGGAGGAATACATATATCCTGCCATTGTCTCTTTGTGAGCTGATTATCCAGTCTCCCATCCCAATCCTTTCTAAGCTCCTCTAATTGATTATTATGGTTATCGCACAATATTTTATATGCTTTACTAATGATCCCTTTTTTAACTGCAGCTTCTGTTCTAGATTCTGTTAAAAACACTACCAGTGCTAGTCTTTCATTTAGGAGCCCCCTATTTCTTTCTCTTTGCCTATACTCTGATAACAATCCTTGATAAGAAAGGCAATCTCAAACTTGCAGTCCAAATAAATTCTTAGCCTCTTCCCATTCTATTACCTTTCTAATTATTTGCTCCCAATAACTTGGATCTTTTGCCAGTTTTCTCCAATACATTCCAGCCCCCTCTTGCCTATTATCTGTGTCTCTGACCACAGTCAACCCTATCTGCAAAATCTCTTTTCTCCATTCTCATGCTGGTTTGGTTCTTGGAGTACTCCCTTCTATTTTATGAATGTAATACTCTGTATGATTTTGGTTGTTCTCCTTAAAAGTCTGCATGCAAAATCCCAGTCTCTACTTATTTCTTGACCTTCCTCCCTGCATCAGCATCATTCCTTTGCACTTTGAATTATAGTTTTCTGCTTGTGCTATACAGTGGATATACAAAGTTTACAAACCCCTGTTAAAATGCCAGTTTTTTGTGATTAAAAAAACAAGACCACAATAAATCATTTCAAAACTTTTCCCACCTATAATGTGACCTATAACATGTACAATTCAATTGAAAAACAAACACATCTGTTAGGGGAAAAATATAAAAAATAAAACACGTACAATACGCTGATTGAGTAAGTGTGCACACTCTTAAACTAATACCTTGTTGTGTGTGCACACCCTTAAACTAATACTTTGTTGAAGCACCTTTTGATTTAATTACAGCAGTCACTCTTCCTGGGTGGGAGTCTATCAGCATGGCACATCTTGACTTGGCAATATTTGCCGACTTTTCTTCGCAAAAGCTCTTCAAATGTCTCAGATTCCTAGGAGATCTCTTGTGCACAGCCCTCTTCAGGTTACCCCACAGATTTTCTATTGGGTTTAGGTCTGGGCTCTGGCTGGGCCATTCCAAAACTTTAATTTTCTTTAGGTGAAGCCATTTTTTTGTTGACTTGGATGTATGCTTGGAGTCATTGTTGGTTGAATGGTGAAATTCCTCTTCATTTTCAGCTTTCTAGGGCCTAATGAGACTGGTATTAGGAACTGTTCATGATTCCTTCCATCTTGACTAAATCCCCAGTTCCAGCTGAAGAAAAGCAACACCAAATCATGATATTGCCACCGCCATGCTTCACCATGGGGATGGTGTTTTTTTAGTGATGCAAAGTGTTGTTTTTGTGCAAACTTGCCTTTTGGAATTGTGGCCAAAGAGTTCAACCTTGGTTTCATCACACATTTTCCCACACACTTGTGGGAGACTTTATGTATTGTTTTACAAATTTTAGCCAGGCCTGAACATTTTTCTGTGTAAGAAAAGGCTTCCATCTTGCAATTCTGCCCCATAATCCAGACATATGGAGAATGTAGGAGATTGTTGTCATATGTGGTACACAACCAGTACTTGTCAGAAATTCCCACAGCTCCTTCATTGTTGCTGTAGGTCTCTTGGCAGTCTCTCTGATCAGTTTTCGTATTGTCTTTTCATCAATTTTGGAGGGATATCCAGTTCTTTGCAACATCACTGTTGTCCCATATTTTCTCCACTTTTTGATGACTGTCCTCACTGTGTTCCATGGTATAGCCAATGCTGTGGAAATTTCTTTGTACCCTTCTCCTGACTGATACCTTTCAACAATTAGATCCCTTTGATGCTTTGTAAGCTGTCTGCGAACCATGGCTTTTGCTGTAGCAGGCAACTGAGTAAATTTCAGGAAACTCCTACAAGGACAGCTGAACTTTATTTGGGGTTAATCAGAGTCTCTTTAATTGATGGCATGTGTGTACCTAAGAAGACTTTTTCTTCTTTCAGCTTTTCCCAGTTAGGGGTCGCCACAGTGGATCACCTGTCCACTCATGATTGGCAGTGGAGTTTTACAGTGTTGAGTTGCCAGCCTGGTGCCCAACCTTCCACAGAAGGCACACACACATGCATGCACTCACACCTAGAGCCAATTTAGAGTGTCCAATCCAACTACTATATGTCTTTGGGATGTGGGAGGAAACCGGAGCACCCAGAGGAAACCCACACGACCACAGGGAGAACATGCAGAGTCCACACAGAAGGCACCCCAGCCAAGGATCAAACCGGAGAACCTCTTGCTGTGAGGTGGCAATGCTAACTGCTGCACCGCCACTGCTGCCTATACCCAAGAAGACTGAATACTGTAATTAAATCAAAAGGTGCTTCAACAAAGTATTAGTGTAAGGGTGTGCGCACACATAACAAAATATTAGTTTAAGGGTATGCACACTTATGCAACCAGCATATTGTACGTTTTTTTTATTTTTTTATATTTTTTTTCCCCTAGTGGGTTTGTTTGTTTTGCAATTGAATTGTGCAGGTTATAGGTCACATTAAAGGTGGGAAAAGTTTTGAAATGATTTATTGTGGCCTCATTTTTTATATCACAAAAACCTGGCATTTTAACAGGGGTGTGTAAACTTTTTGTATCCATTGTATATAACAGCCTTAACTGTGTTGCTCTAAAATACCCCCTCAAATTAGGTAATCCAGATTATGATGGAGTTTGAGGTGGAAGAAAAGGGTGGATTTAAAAATCTGCTGTTAGAGAACAGATTTTAGTAGTTGTGGAAACAGTTATCAGTAGTATTAAGCATTCATTATTAGCTGTTCATTGCCGTTTACAGCAGATAAATGAATATTTCTGCCTATCAGCTGCCACAGTATGTTAGCAAGTCTTTAAGGACTTGTTATATTTGCATAGTATTGTCATTATCTGGAATGTTATGTTACATTGCTGTATGTCTGTCACTTTAGTAAACAATTTCTGCTATACCAGCAGCAAGATTTAAGTTCATGGTTGTGTTTTACTTTTGCCATAATATAGTGGAGGTGTCTTTGAACTATGTTTGAAGAAGCAAAGTGCATATTATTTCCCATTTTGCTGTACTTCATTGTATTTTAGCTCACCATTTGTTGTAGTGAAGATTTCACTGGATAGTATATTTTGCCTTCTGCAGAATAATTGGAATTAATTTGCATTACTTTTCCTCCATTATGTTTTGTCTTTGCCATCCTCATGTATGTGATGAATGAGAATTCATCACATACATGAGCATGGCATGACATGAAAACTAAAAGCATACGGATTATTATTATTACTATTATTGTTACTGATAGTAGTAATATTGTTATTGATAATAGTAACAAGCTTGTTTTGTACTATTTTTCCTATGAAAATGTGCTTGTTATGTACAAATTTCTTACTAGTCTGTTATTTACCTATGGAGCTTTTCTCCCTAGGCCACCGCTGAAAATGAACATGTATCTAGTCGGAATCTCCCAGTTAACAAATGTAAAATAAAATAAAAAATAAAAATAAATAAATAGTATTTTGTGGGGGCTTTATTACCCTACACCTTGCCATGCACTACAGCCTTCATTTTGATATGCTAAAATTGTAAACCTCTGCCTAGCAAAATAAATATATTTTAACTACAACTGTTGTGTATTAACTACAACATGTAGTAGATATTTTGGATGCAATGTATTATGCCTTCCAACATGTCATTATATTGAAGGTATTCATTTATTATGGTTGGGAAGGCTACTTACCTGAGCTTTTTACCTCTTCTCTTTGTAGTGTAACTGATATATTGAGCCTGTATGAACTCTTATATTTACTTGCCTGTTTATTGTATTAATTTGCCTTTACCATGCACACAGTCATAGCTGAAAATGATCCTCTGTTAATCCTTTACGCCCATGGCTAATAAAATGACAAAGTAATTGATCAGTAAGGCAGGAAAATATATCCCAAACTAATAATATTAAGTAATTATATTAGACTTAGTTTGTAGACCTCTGGTAATACTCAGTATGTTGCTGTTAAAGGGCTTTAAGAACAGCAAAAACTGAGAATGAAGATGTGAATGTAAGATAAAGTAGCGGATGTGGAATTAATGAACCCTCCCAAAGCATAAGTATTAGATATTAGACAGTAACAGTTTCAATTATCAATACTTTTATGTGGAATTTAAATGATTACTTATAAATACAGAAACTAGTCCCCCAAAATAACAATGATTCTGTAGTAAAGCTCACCTACTTGAGATTAAACACTACTGAAACTGCAACAATGCATCAGAAAAGTATAACCCTTTTGTAAGCATTGTTATTTTCTTCCGTCTGCAGAGCATCCGCTTCTCTGAGATACACTTATTATGTAGAAGAAACAGAACTGACACCAATATTAACATTAGGATAATGTGGAAAGTAGCCGTAAGTCTATTCAGTTATGCACATCATTTCCAGCTAAATAATTAATACTAAATGGCATTTTGCTACAAAACATATCAGATGCTATTGGCTGTGATTGGGTCCATTTAACAGAGGAAGGAAACTGAACAAATTACTGCATGACAGTTATAGCAGTCAGACTTTATATATATTGGTTTTGTAGACAGGAGATGTCCCGTGGGTCTGCTACTCCTAATTTCCTAATGACAGCATGCTTTAATTTCTAATCAGAAAAATATCCTACTCTTTTATCTGCTGTCATGTGTAATGTGGAAGGTGCCAGATCAAAGTTGTGTGGTTATAATGCATGATTATATAATTTATTTTGCTTAATGCATCAAGAAGTTTTAATGCTAAAAGCACACTATTTTTGTAGCTTCGGAATTAGAACTGAATCATTGCTGATGCTTTTACTGCATTAAAGGAGTATCTAAGCACCATGGGAGAGAATGTATTAAAGGTTATCAACCTTCTTTCCTTCTATCTGCAGAGCTAATACACATAAAAATGTTTTTTTATACATCGGCAGCTTTAGACAGTAAGCACACTTTGTCAGGTGGCGCTTGCAGAGTTGTTTTTCTTTTTTCTTTTGCTCGTTCGTTGCAGTTATTAAGGGAAAATAACACAGTAATATAGTAAAATAATTTCATAAATTCATTTTTATCATCACAAGCATATATGTCTTTGTAAATTAGTCTGACCTTTTTGAATGAGAGATACTGATGCTAATTCTGAAAGGAATACATTTCAAGTTCACATCTGCAATGTGTTTTGTGTTTGCATTTTTTTAGACTTCCAGACTAATTCCAGAGCTGTGTATTTGGTTATTATTCTTAGTGAAGCATTTGGAAGGATTTGTTTTGGTCAGAATGCCATGAGGTTATATTGAAGGGAAAAAGTGTCACTGTCAGCCATTCCCTAATATGTTCATTTCTAAATGAGATTGTTATAAAATATAACATTTCTTCATGATTACATTGTCTTCATAATCCCTATGACCTGTTTTCTGCTAATAATCAAATAATCGTACTTTAATTTTTTTGTGCTGTTATGCAAAGGAGACAGCTACACAGCATTTTTAAACCAGTTGTTTCCATCCCCTGCCTGTGAACATATTTTTATTTTTATTTATTTTACATTTCTTGACCGGGCAAGTCTAACTGGATATATGTCCATTTTCAGTAGAGGCCCGGGAAGAAAAGCTCCAAGTTTTAATACATAGTAAAAAATCAGTCTACATAAAAGTTAAGACAGTCAAATCAGTAAAACAGAAAAAAAAAACTAAAAAAGATAAAATATGTACTTTTTTTTTTTTGAGATGAGTAGAAGAACAATATTTTCAAGGTAGCTTAGAATAAAAGAAAGGATAAAGCGAGAAAGAGGTGGGGTAAAGATAGGAAAGGTATCGGAGATATAATAGGATGAGTAGAGGATTAGATTATTTTCATAGGGCTAAAAAAGTTACTTTTATGAAGGGGAGGCAAAACATACACCTAAGAAGAGAGGAAAGAAAGGAAGCTTTTGAGTACTTGTTCAAAGGGTAAGTTTCCTGTCTTAAAGAGTAGCTGTGGAACTTTAGAAAACTTTTATTGGGTTATTGGTTAGAGAAAGGGGGGAAGGAAAGGGAGATAGGAGACAGAAGAGCAAGCTAGTCAGGGTTAATACAGGGGCAGAGCCATTTTTTATTAAGGTACAATTTGAGATTCTTCTTGAAAATAGGAAGAGAAGTCAGGGATGTGATATCAGCGGGTAATGTGTTCCAGTGTTTCCCAACTGAGTTGGAGAATAAGCCATCTCCTGCAGAGTTATTAGGTGTAGTAATGTTGATCAGAAGTTTGTTAGAGGAGCGTAGATGTTTCAGGTTATAATAAGGGGTAATAAGGCTGGTGAGTATTGGAGTTTTGGTAGGTTGGTACAGGGTTTTGTGAGCTATTAGTAGTTGTTGAAGTTTAATCTGATTAGGAAGTTCGAGCCAGCCAAGTTATCTTAGATTAATGCAGTGGTGGGTTCTAAAAGGAGATCCGGTAGCAAATCTAGCAATGTTGTTGTAGGATGTAACTAGTTTATTAAGGTTTTTGTTTGACAGGTTGGTATAAATAGGACATGCAAAGAGGAAAGTAGAGATTAGATGGGTCCTGGCTAGGGTAATTCTAGTAGCTGGGGTAAGAAATGGTTTAATTCTATATAGGGTTCCTATTTTTTTGTTTACACTTTTTATAGTAGAGTTAATGTGATTCTCAAAATTGAGTTTATTATCTATTGTAATTCCTAGAAGTTTTGTGGTGGTTTCAGGGGAAATACTAGTATTGTTGTTTGAAGTGATCAAGAAATGTAGGGAGATTTGGTTACGTGTTGGGGAGAAGAGTAGAAGTTTTGTTTTCTTAGGGTTGAGTAGGAGGCAGCGTTGGGAAAACCAATGTTCAACTGTGTTAAAGGCTTTTTGTGTAAGAGACTGAAGTTCAACATAAGAAGTAGCTGTGCAGATAATAGTGGAGTCATCTGCATATTGTATACAGTTAGAAGAAGGGATAGCTGATTGAAGGTCATTGATAAAGATGGAAAAAAGAAGTGGACCTAAGATAGAGCCTTGTGGAACACCTAGGGAAATAGGAAGGTGGTCAGATATTGAGTTTTTCCAGACTACTGCTTGTTGACGGTTTTCCTGGGAAGATTGAAACCAAGTTAAGCTGTTAGGATCCAGTGATAGATAATTGAGAATGAGGAGGAGCATTTTGTGATTTACCATGTCAAAGGCTTTAGATAGGTCAATGAATAGTGCAGAAGAAAGATTGTTTAAGTTGTGGTTAGTGTTGATGGTGTTTGTGAAGGAGAGCAGAGCAGTGGTGGCACTGTGGGACGGTCTGAAGCCATGTTGACAGCTGTCAAGTAGGTTGTTTTGGAGAAGATGATTTGGGAGTTGTTTATGGATACATTTTTCTAAGATTTTGGCAATAGGAGATAATAAAGCAATGGGACGATAGTTAGATAAATCAATAGAGTTTCCTCCTTTGTGTAGTGGGACGATGTGGGATATTTTCCAGATATCAGGGACAGTTCCTTCATTGATGGATCTATTTCTCAAAATAGAGATAGGATAAGCTACAGCTTTGGCTCCTATTTGCAGAAACTCAGCAGGGAGTTTGTCTTCAGAGGGTGAGGAGGGTTTTAGTTTTTGAAGTAGTGAAGAAATATATGATGTAGGGATTGGATGGAAGTGAAATGAGGGTGGTGTGTTAACACAGAAGGAGTGTAGATTTGAGGTGTCAGGAGATAGGTGACTAGCCCGGTTTTGTATAGTATTTGTGAAGTAGGAATTAAAGGAATTGGCTATTTGTATAGGGTTATCTGGGTTAGAGTCCTGTGGGTTGGGTGTGATTGATTGGCCTGGGGATAGTAGCTTATTAATGGTGGACCAACATTTTTTAGGTTTCTTATTGGATATTTGTTGTATATGAAGGTAGTAGTTCTGTTTATCAGATAGTGTGGCTTTTTTTGTTTTGTTCCTACATTCACGAAAGGTTTGATGGTCAGCTTGTTTTTTGGAAGTACACCATTTTGCCCAGTTTTTTTTTCTGGTTATGATAAGTTGCCTAGTATTGTTGCTTATCCAGGGGGTGGGTTTGGTTTTGATTCTAATCTTGTGTATGGGTGCATGCTGATCTAAAATAGATAAGAATGTGGAGTTGAAGTATTGTACAGCATCATTGAGAGGTAGTGACTTTAGAGGAGTCCAGTTACAGTGATGTAGTTGTGTGAGAAAGAGTTCTGAGTTAAATTTTTTTTTTTGAGCGTAATGTACGGAAAGAGGTAGGAAAAGTGATGCTAGATTTTTTTCTTATAATATAAGTTAACATGTGGTCTCTTAGATCATCCGGTAGGGTGCCTGAGGAGTAGGTTTGTTGGGGAGTATTAGTACGTATCCAGTCCAAAATGGAGTCTTTATTGTTGCTTTTGTTGATTCTGGTCGGGCCTGAGATAAGTTGAGAGAAGCCATGGAGATTAATATGAGAAGTGGGGTTTGACTGGTTGCAATGATTCCAATCAATATTTAGGTCACCAAGTATTATTGTTTCTTGTGGGACAGTGGATGCAAGCAAGTTGAGAATGTTCTCGAGGGTGTTAATATTATTTCCTGTATGAATCTGTTTAATTATTTTCTCCATAAAATATTCTTCTTTAGTATTTCTCATCTATTTTATTTTATTTTTTTATTTTATTTTTAAATAAAAATAAAATAAAAATAAAATAAAATTATTTTCTCCATAAAATATTCTTCTTTAGTATTTCTCATCTAGTCGCTGTTATAATGTTTTGGCATCAGGCACTATGTGATTGTGCTTGGTAATGCCTCTGTAACTGCTTGCCTTCAAATTTCAACTGGAGTCGTCCTTGTGACCCTCGGTGGACTGGGTATCAGGCTCTTCTCAGCCCAGTGGCTGTGCCATGGGGAAGGGCATTCCTGGTTCCACACAGATTTTTCTATGGCACCCTCCAGGGATCCTCTCACTCTCATGGTTCACGGTCCTCTTGAGACCCTTGGTCTGGGGGTAGGCTCGTCGGGGCAGGGTGTGACCCCAGTTCTGAGGTTGTTGTGCTCAGTTCCAGGCTCCCATCCCTCCTTGGGTGTGCCGGCCTTCGAGGCAATGGAGAGGGCACTTGCCTCCACTGGCAAATCCCACATGTCCGAGTCCTCTCCCCCCTCTGTGCCACAACTGGCACAAGCCACAACCAATGGGCACAAGGGCCTCAGGTTTCTCACCCTCAAGAGACCCCCCTCTTTGCAGTCTTCCGCAGAACCACCCACTGAAGACGTACCCCGCAAAGCGTCATGCAAGAGGAAGCACATGGACTCCACTGAGGAGTTACTGACTGAAGATATGGATTTTGATGATAGGGAAGGGTCCCCATGGTCACCCTCTGATGTGGTGTCCTTTGGTGACATCCTCGAGATCCTTAGACAGAGGGGTGACTGGAAGTCCTCTAATCCTTCCTCTGAGGAATCCATATTCCTGCAGGCTTTTCGTGTCCGGCCCCCTACCTCCTGGGTCTCCCCGCCTGCTGATGAACTCATCCAGCTCATCGTCCAGCGTGCATGAAAGGCTCTTGACAGCCTGGAAGCGATACCAAGGGGACCGGATAAAATATTATCGCCCCCAGCTGAGCACTCACATTGGTCATGAGGTCTTCCAGTAGATGCTATGGTGGTGGTGGCTGCAACTAAGAAGGATTTGGCAGAAGAAATCAAAGCTGTTCATCTGCCCAACAAGGAGTCCCAGGCAATTGACAGACTAGGGAAGCATGTGTTTGTTTCAGCGACATTCGCCGTAAAGTCTTTGAACTATATGGCACATTTTACCAGGTTTCAGAAGGATCTTATCAACCAGCTCTCTGAAAAATTGGTAGGAGATGATTCTGATGAGGTCTGGGACAATGTAGCTTCTCAGATAGCCACCCTAGAGTCCATTTCCAAATCTTTCATGCGTCTTATTTCTCACACAACGGAAGGGGCAGCTAGAGTGGCTTTGCGGAGTCCTCTAAGGCTTCTTTCATGAACACCCCCATCAAGGCCGCTTCTTTGTTTGGCCCTAAAGTGAAAGATACAGTGGCAAGGTGTGAAGAAGATGGCAAGACCATGTCTGCCATTAGTCTCAGACACTCCACTCCTCAGCAATTCTACTCCAGAAATCACAGAAGCAGGAAGATGTGGCACAGGAAATCACAGAGCTCTTTCTGAGATTCATGTGCTGAGTTCTCCCCTAGAGACAGAGGGGAAAACTCCAATGGAAGACACCCCTTTCAGGGCAGAGGAGGTCCGTGAAACTGGGGTTCCAGAGATTCCTTCTCTGGCCAACCCTATCTGCCCTCCTGAAGTGTTGCCTGACTGCTCACCTCTGGAAGCAGTCAGGGGTAATTTTTCCTTGTACCCCTCTGCCTGGCAAAATATAACCACCGACTCTTGGGTACAATGGATAATATCCAGAGGCTATCGCATCACCTTCCATCTTTGTCCAGTCTCATCCAGAATATTACCTGTCATTCCACCCAGTCAAAGGGAAGCAGCATCACATGAAATCCAAAAGCTGCTACAAAAAAGAGTCATCCAGATGGTTCCCCAGAACAGATAGGATCCAGTTTTTACTCAAGGTTCTTTTTAGTGCCAAAAAAGACAGGGGACTGGAGACCAATTCTGGATCTCAGCACACTGAACAAATTTGTAAAAAGAGAGAAATTCCGGATGGTCATGGTTCAGTCTATCCTTCCTCTTCTGGAAGAAGACGATTGGATATGTTCTGTAGATCTTCAAGATGCGTATTACCACATAAAAATAGACAATTGCTCAAGAAGATACCTCCGCTTCTGCATAGGAGCCAGCCACTACCAATTTCAAGCTCTGCCTTTCGGTATCTCTACAGCCCTCAGAGTGTTCACCAAATGCATAGCAGTGGTTATCACTCACTTGAGACTTCAAGGATTCCGGGCATTTCCATGTCTAGACGACTGGCTCCTCACCACCCCCACCAAGCGTCTACTGGAAGAAGCCCTGCATTACACTTGCTTAACAGCTCAAAGCCTGGGAATCACTATAATCTGGGAGAAATCCAACATAACCCCAACTCAGTCTTTGGAATTTATAGGGGTACTGTTGGACATGAGAAATTGCACAGCATCCCTTCCAGACCAGAGGCTTCAGAGAATAAGGCAACAGGTTCAACTGCTGCTCTGTCACCACAAATCTCCCTCTCGATCTATTCTCCAACTCTTGGGGTCAATGGCAGCCTCGATTACAATTGTTCCTCTAGCCAGATTCCACATGAGGCAATTTCAGTGGCTACTTCTCACTCAGTGGTATCCTCTACAACATCCTTTGTCTTTTCATACAAGTGCAACTCAGATATGCAAGCAGAATTTGCTCTGGTAGACATCTCGGAATCCCCAACAATGGTCTCACCCCTTCAACCCCCATCAACCGATAGCCACGGTAACCACGAACACCTCCCTGATGGGGTGGGGGGGCTATGTCAGGGAAACTCAGCCCAAGGCACCTGGCCGGAGACAGAGGCCCTTTTGCATATCAGTGTCCTGGATCTGAGGGGGGTGCTACTAGCAGTGCAAGCATTTCATTCCATCCTTCCATGAGGGACTATTGAGATCCAATCAGACAACATGTCACTGGTCTAGTACATCAACAAACAAGGGGGCACCAGATCTTACCCCTTATGCTGAGAGGCTTTGAGAATAAGGCAATAGCTGATAGCTTCCTTCCATTTTCTAATTGCAATGCACATTCCTGGGTGCTCCAACGTGATAGCGGACAAATTGAGCAGGGTGCAACCTTATGAGTGGTCCCTCAATCCTATGATAGCAGCAAAAATCTTCAACTGCTGGGGCCAGCCTTGCTGCGACCTATTTGCCTCCTCCTGATGAAGTCTGTGTGATAGACGAAAAACGCAGTGTTTCGTCAAGCGTTTTACTCTGTGTGTTCATTTCAATAAACTTTTGGATTTACCCAGAGCTGTCCGGTGCTTGGTTTCTCCTCTCAACAGTGCTTTTGGTTGTTTACTATTTGCCTCCCTAACCAACTACAAGTGCAGCAACTATTTTGCCCTAATCCACCCTTGAGGACAGTCACCGGGAGACACTCTAGTCCATGCTTGATCGTCGGGTCTATTTTATGCTTATCCTCCTCTTCCCCTCATCTTCCAATTTCTGAAGAAAGCATGACAGTTAAAGAGCAAAGTTATCCTCATTGCTCCATACTGGCCTCGACAAGTCTGGTTTCCCTTCCTCTGACCTCACCTGCTAGATCAACCGTGGATCCTCAATCCATCCCCATAATTGATCTCCCATCCACAGGGTCTGATTCACCCCAGTCTAACAACCCTGAAACTGACAGCTTGGTTTCTCCACTCCAATGATTGCCAGGAATGAAAACCTCTGGTCCTCTGTGTGCAATTTCTTATTGCATCTCATAAATCATTCACCAGGCTAATCTATCTTAACAAATGAAAAAGTTTCTCAATATGGGCAGCGAATAAACAATTAGACCCCTTGTCAGCCCCAATTTCAGTGGTACAGGATTACTTATCACATCTTTTCCACTTTGGTGTGTCTGCCTCTACTATTCATGTGCATTTAGCTGCCATCTCAGATATCCACATTGGTTAAGATTCTTCACTTATGTCACACAGACTCTGTAAAACTTTCTTGAAAGGGGTTATCCACCTAAAGCCTCCCTTTAGAGAACCGGTACAACCTTGGGATTTGGCATTGGTTCTGCAAGCTTTAACAGCTCCCCCCTTTGAACCTGCATCTTCGTGTGATGTAAAATATTTCTCTTGGAAAACTTACATCAGCCAGACGCTTGTCAGAACTTTAAGCCTTATGCATCAAACCTCCCTATCTTATCTTCCATAAGGATAGGGTATCACTGAGAACTAATTCTTCCTTTTTACCAAAAGTGGTGTCAGAGTGGTCTATCAGCCTTTCTATTGACCTTCCAGTGTTCTTTCCTAACCATTCGAACAAGGGAGAGTATTGCCTGCACTTCTTGGATGTTCATAGACAAATACGATTTTGTCTGGACAGAGCAAAATCTACCCGTAAATCAGACCAACTGTTTCTGGCTTTTTCTGGACCTAGACAAGGTTATCCTGTATCAAAAGTTACATTGGCTTCATGGTTGAGAAACTGTATTACCTTTATCTACAACTAAAACAATCTCACCTTGCCTCATAGAGTGAAAGCTCATTCTACAAGATCTATGGCAACTTCAGCAGCTTTCCATGCTAAGGCTTCCCTCAATGATATTTGCTCAGCTGCAACTTAGGCCAAACCTCATACCTTTATTCTTCATTACAAATTGTACTTTGCCTCCAGAGGTAGAGCTTCCTTTGGCTCCATGGTGCTCAGGAATGTCCCCCATGAGGGCCACCCAGGAATACAGGTAGCTGGGCACTCTGTCCTATCAGTAAGGAATGAACGAAGATTAACAACATCAGATAAAGAATTTATATCTTACCATAATGTTCCATCTGTGCTGTTGATCTTAGTTCATTCATTACGTCCCACCCTCCATTCCCCCATCCGGAGGTTCCTGGTTGATCTCATGTACTCCTTTACTGTAGGTCTGTTATAAACAGAGATAGCCTCTACTTTTATCTATCAACTTGCAAACTCAGTCTGAGGTAACAGGGAGAAGAGCATTCTGGGTAGGACCTTGGCTCGAGCATTTTTGGCTGACATGAGCTTGATATTGGCCGGCTTTGTTCCGAGGACGGAACTGATAACCCATCAGTAATGAATGAATGAAGACCAACAACACAGATGGAATGTTATGGTAAGACAAAACTTCTTTTTTCCCCTTTTAGAAACTACTTGTAGATTCCCATCATCATACGCCTCAACCTCTTAGCACAAGAATTCTGGACAAAGCCAAAAATAGTGCTAGTACAAAGGTCCAAAAATAGGGGTATTTTTAAATATTGCTCTTATAAACTTTGAAGGTTGATAGAATAACAGGTTTTGCATTAGCATACATTTTCTGTAGGGTATGAAATCTGAAACTCAAATTATTCATATTTATCATTATTCATTGACCTTAATCCTTTATGATTTTCCAGAATACCACTAATTTAATGAGGAATATACCAAAAATATGAGTTGAAAATCTGAACTTTTGATAGGCATACAAATCATACAGTAGTTCCAGTCTAACAATTGAAGTCTAGACAGTATTGTATTTTTTTCTGACACTGTTAGTCATTTAATGGGGCTCATGGGCTGTACTTAAAAATATTTGTCAGTGGATGGACACTAAGAGAAACATGGAGAAGGTTCATAAGTAGTTACTAGACATGTAGTCAAGCAGAGCATTGTGGAGACTACCCCAATTTCCCAAATTCTCCAGAGCACTGTCTGGTTAAATGACATGCTCAGAGTCACACAAAAGACAAATGAATGCTAAGGCTGGAGGTCAACCCCTCACTGGTTAGATCTGACCATAAACAAATCACTTTGGATAGCTTCATTCTGCCCCCACCCTTGGACAAGGAAACCACCGTGAAAAACTTTTCAAAAGCAAACTTCACATTACTTAAGACCAAGGTGGAAAGTTTCAAAGTCCCCATGCTAAAGGATAACATTGTCCAAGCTGCAAAATCCTTTACTAATGCATTCTACGGTCACCTACAAGAATGCATGGATCGTGCTATCCCAAGCAAAACCAAGACTCACATCTCTAAGAAAAGGAAACTAGTCTGGTGGACTCCTGCCGTAAACAAGCTATACAATAGAAGGAGGAAACTAGTACAGAAAAGAGTAAAATCCCAAGAAGGGAAGACATCGCTCATCAGTATCATCAAGAAACTACAATCCCTCATAAAATCATCCAAGGCGAGTTTCGAAAGAAAAATTGCCAAGGACTCCAAAGATAACCACAACACATTCTTTAGCTATGTCAAGAATCTAAGTGCAATGCTCAGATCTGCTCGGAGTTAGTGCAGATTAGTACAAAATACACTGAACCGACCGATATTGCCAACATCCTGGCAGACAGGTTCAGCCCAAACTTCACCCCCCTCTCTCCCCCAAAAGGGCCCATAACCATACCAGAAGAATGTAGAGCTCCTGAAATCACAGACACTCAGGTTAAAACAGCCCTCTCCAAAGCCAAAAACACAGCATCAATGTGACCGGACGGTGTCCCAGGCTGCGTCCTACACGAGCTCAAAGATAAACTAAACTGTCACCTAAACACACTGTTGAAACTCAACCTCTCCACAGGTTACATACCCATAGAGTGGCGCACAGCAACGGTTATTCCACTCCACAAAGGTGGAGCCACAACAGACCCCGGGAACTATCACCCTATAAGCCTGACTAGATTGGTCTGCAAGGCAATGGAGCACATCATCATGGAACTCATTAAAAGAGACATTGGGAACCTCCAAACACTGGACCCTACCCAGTTCGGCTTTATTAAGGGCAGATCATGCCTCCTAAACCTGATGGACTTCTTTGAGCTAGTTACCAAGGCTATAGACGAGGGAAAGGTGGTACACACAGCCTACCTAGACCTCCACAAATGCCTTTGACACCATTCCCCATTCTGGTATTATAGACAAGCTCACCAGCCTGAACATAAACCCCTACGTCACAAGATGGGTTGCCAACTGGCTCACAGACAGAACCCACATGGTAAGAGTTGTGGGAGCTAGGTCTGACTCTAAACCAGTTACAACTGGCTTTTCCCAGGGCTCAGTCATAGGACCCCTCCTATTCGGCATATACTTCTCAGAGGTACAGGCAAGCACAGGAGAACTATGGCTGACCAAGTTTGCAGACGACTGCAAACTAGGGGCTATAATTGACTCTCCGGCTGGCACAGACATCCTCCAAAAGGGTCTCACTGAGACGGACACCTGGTGTCAAAATCATGGCCTCAAGCTAAATGCCAAAAAGTGCATAGTCATCCCCTTTGGAAAAAACAAAGCACCCACAAACTACCACATAGGTGGTAGTCCCCTAAATACAGAAGATATAATAAGGGATCTGGGGACCCAAGTAGATAGTAAACTCTCCTTTGACAATCACATTGCCAAAGTGGTTAGAAAATCCTTCTATGTGGCACACCTTATCACAAAAGTGTTCACATCCAGATCAAAAGAGGTCATTGTGCCCCTCTACTCATCGCTCATCAGACCCATCATAGAGTACAACGCCCCATTTGGGATGTATCTTACAAGACACCTGCAACTGCTGGAAATACCACAGAAGTACCTCACCAAGAGGATCACTGGCCTTAAACGGATGCCCTATGCAGCTCAACTGAAGAAACTCCAGCTGTACTCGGTTGCATATTGCCTACTTAGAGGTGATCTCTACCTGACATACAAGGCTATGTCCAACCCAGAACTGATGGACATGCTCCACCTAAAAAAAGCTTATCCCCTTGAGCCACATGCTCTAGGGATCTAAACCTCACCACAACAATAAATAGGACATGCTGGATGGATAGATTCCTGTCACAGAGACTTCCCATGCTTTGGAACAATATTTCCAATCTACATTAGGCAGAGCTACTAGCTAACACTCTTCAGGAGAAACCTTGACGGGATGGGAAACAGAAAGTTTACCCCAGGGATCACTTCAGTGTCTTTGCTGGACAGAGGCACAGGGAACTAATCTAAGGGGGCGGCGAAAGCCAACGCATTCTGGCTAGGCTTATAAATGCCTTCGGGCAGATAGCCTAGTACCTACCTATGAACCTATGAACCTAAGGCAGTCAAACACTGGATTTCATGAATCAGCTTGTTAGCATCTCAAAGCCTTAACCCAATTGCACAACTTCTAGAAAGCATAGAGGGAACTGTGCAACTCAAGACATATGAAGTAGATATGGTTCAAAGGATCAGGACATTGTATAAGTAGGTACTCTGATGGATATTGTAAAAGTGTCTGATTACTGAAAAGTGGCATGGTTGGCACACATGTGAGATGTCAAAAGGAAATGTCTGTGGAACTTATAAGCCTGTCATCCTAATAGTGACATGAAATGTCATGAAGGATAATCCTGATAAAAATGTGTCTGTTTTCTTTGCAGACAGCAATGTCCAGGACAAAAACTAATGCTGATGTGTGTCAGGAGAAAACTTGCATTTCCAGATGATCCCATCTCTCTTACCTAAGCCTTGGACTACTATTTCTCTAGCCTTGTACCTAACAGCCCTTCTTTGCACCTAAAGAAAATTACCCCCAAAACAAACTGTTATGCTACTTGATTAGCTTCCAGAATAAGATCATCTGTGATTAGAATGTCTGTACCCAACTCTGTAAGTTCTTCAAAGATCATACTTCATACCTAGTCTACTATCTTACAAATCACTCTGCCACAGCCTCTTCTCCAGCAAATGAAAATAAGCAATCATCTTACCTTTCCCCCCAACATATACTCCCCTTTCCACACAGCTGACTATATTTCAATATTTCTTCTCCCTTCCCATGCCAGACTACTTCAGAAAGTAGTGTATATCCCAGATGTTGAACTTTTTAATACCTACCCTATTCTGTCTAAGTATCAACATGGATGAATAGCCCAGAGAAGCACCAACAATGATATCTTCTCTTTAAAAGTATCAGTTCTTATAGTCATGGACCAAGGCCTTCTCTCTATGGCGTACATTTTATAAACCTCCCTAAATCATGTGATACTATCCTGAAGCTATTACACTGTGATAACTTTTCCAGTGAAGCCACTAACTAGTTTGAAACCTACTTTGCCACTTTTTCTTTTTGGTTAAGGATCAACTCTAGCATCTCATCACTGACCCCTTCACTGTAGCATCTCTCAATGGTCACACCTGGAGCCCCTTCTTTTATCCATTTTCATTTACTCCTTACCCTCAGATTATCAGCATCCTCACTTATGATGACAATCTAAGCCACCCTTTGTAAGCATGTTTTTTAAATTTTTTCATAAACTTCCTGATCTCTGTGATGTTTTTGAAGAAGTATTTAATCAGTAATCAAAATAATACACAAGCTATGCTTTATGGAACATTTACCAAACTTAAATTTATCTCCCACACAAACAGCGGTCAGCAGCATCCCATTTTTTTACCTCCAAATATTAGACCTACACCTTGCTGTATCCATCTCTTTGTCTTCTTATGTCAGTTTCAGTGATCCATAATCAAACTAAATTGCTGCATACCAAAATATCTTCTCATTCATTATGACCCTCTAGAGATCACCCCACCATGGGAATGAATTCACATGCTGAAACTAAAGTTCAGACTTCAACTTCTTGTTAACTACTCTGTTAAAACCTTCCCACTCTTCAAGTTCTCTCTAAATAATATGAGTTTATTATGTGGAAAGCAAAATCCAAGCATCTTATAACTGACAAGAACCAATCATAAACTGCATGCATGAATAATGTAATGCTCAACACTTTACTTGATTAAGTGCTTTTGTCCTTACGACCATTCAACAGGCGTTCATTAGAATAATTACCATTAAAAACAGGATCCATTTAAATCTACTAGTGTCTGTCATGTAGTCAAAATCATGTGATAAATAAAAATTAAAATCCATTTCATAAATATGTAAAAATCATAATGCTACAGTATACTTAGTAAATAACAGAATTTAATCATTTATATTTATATATTAGCAGCTTTCATAGATAAAATAATTTTCAATGAAAAATGGAAAATGATCATTCCGAACTGGGGGTTTGGGGCATTAACCTTAATCTGCCAGCACACTTCCCTGTCAGCTAGCTGATTTTTTTTTGCCAACATTCCCTGGGTTTCCTATTTACTTTCTCTTGAAAAAATAACCTTTTAAAGCTCTCATACACTATACTGTGCTTATACAGACCTTTGTTTAAATTTTCACTACCTATTCTGTAATAATGTTTAACCTGTTAGTGCAAGAAATCTGGACAAAGCCTAAAATAATTGGGGGACAATGCCCCGAAATAAGGAAAGATTTTAAATATTGCTCTTATACACTTAGAAGGTTGCTAGAATAACAGGATTTGTGAAGTCTGTAAATCAATTGTATGACATTATTTAGTCATTATTTAATGTCAGTCCTCAGTGATTTACCAGAAAAAACACAAATTTTATGAGGAACAGACCAAAAATATGAGGCATAAATCTGAACATTATGCAAAAATCTAGACAGCAGAGAGATATGATATTCATATATTATTTTCTAATTTGGCTTTTTATCTTTCCTGCATAAAAAAATCATTGCAGGAATTGTGCACAGTAATATATCCAACAGCCTCAATCTGTCATTTAAACCCCCTTTTATACATAATAGGTCCATCATAATTTGTAATCATCCAAACATCACTGAACCTCTTATCCCCATACTGAGAGGCAAGATCTATTCTTCTCCTTTTGACTCTTATTTTTAAAACCTTTAGAGTAAGCACTACCCCATCTCATCTCCAAATTATTTTCCTAAACCTGTCACCCCCCAAGATCCCATGCACTAGATGTCCTGGTTATAAACACACCGACCAACACTTAGTCTACTCAGAGCATGCCTTCTACCTAATGCATCCTAAGTCCCCTCCTTACAACAGCAGGTACTTTTAAACTATTCTTTAAACTATTCTTGCCTTTTGACTTAATCTTCTTACTTATCATACTTCTCAGCATGCAGACATCGAAAATAGGAAAAAAGGCAGTTGAAAAGTAGGAACATCCATTTAAAAAACTGTACATCTAATTAGCATAAAAGTTGAATTCCAAATAGCACATAACTTCCTAATTCAAGATGGAATATGGGATACTACTCAGAAACACGTTTAAAAACAGAGTGACAAAAATGATGGAAAATATAAGAATATTATTAAAGAGATGGTGTTAAATCTGTAGACATTAATGAACTGTGTTGCAATATTCTACAGTGCAAGGTCATTTATTTTTGCTTGAGAAAAGGGAAGATATAAGACATGCATGCTCTTTCTTTAAATTATTGGTGCCAATAGTATAATAGTCATGTGGTGAGATTTTTTTTGTGTAGTAGCTTCAAAAATTATATGTGATAAGAGAGATTCAGAAAATTGTGTAAAAGGGTAAATCAAGACTGAAAATGGGGACATCTTGTGCAAGGGTAAATCTGTCCTGAAAATAATAAGGTGCCTTCAAAATAAAGACAGTTGAAAGGTCTGTTACTCATCTTAAAGTAAGGGTAGTCTGCACATCCCCCACACACTCTGATAGTGCATTTGATTGTCTTTCATTTTCTCCATATCATCACAGTCATTACTTGCCTTTACAAATAATAATAATAATAACAAATTATCATATATGTGCATATCTTGATTTTAGCATTTATTTTCCTACAGTTGTGCTTATTGTTCCTCTCTATAGTTGCCTGCTATAATTAATTCTGCTTTTTATTGCCTTACATTTACTGTGACTACTGAATCATTATATTAAAACTGTTTACATTATTGTTCATCTGAATGTCTTTATTATATCTGCAATTTTATTACAATGTGAACACACTGATTATTTAGTAGTGATTGTCTCTGTGTGCTCTTTTCATGTTTTTGTCTGGGATATGGCTCAAATAGGTCCATATAAGTCAGTCCACTACCATGATAAATATCCCAGCAAATTAACAAAATATAAAACAGATTTATGATTACTGGAACACAGAAGGAATATGACAGGGGTAGGCTGCCAGACATGACCTACCAGGACATTAGCAAGGACTTTGGCTTCTTCACATACTGGTAGTATTTACAAAATCAGCATGGACTGATTTAGAACTGGGAATGAGGAAGAGATATGCAGTGTGATTTGGAC
Source organism: Protopterus annectens (assembly GCF_019279795.1). Lineage (NCBI taxonomy): Eukaryota > Metazoa > Chordata > Ceratodontiformes > Protopteridae > Protopterus > Protopterus annectens. The sequence goes on along the minus strand of NC_056726.1, from coordinate 664,476,534 downwards.
TGCAGCATGGTTTGGGAGTCAAATACGGATGTTTGTGGTGAGATTTACAGTGTCAGGAATAGAAGATATGGCTAGTGGAGAACCACAGTATGTAGCCCTAAGAAATCTTCAATTTGTGTTTATATCAGACATGTTTTCTTCATGACGTTAGGTACCCCAAATGTGAAGATAGCATGACTAGGACACAATGATGTGTGCTTGAAAAGGGCATTGTTACCATTATTCTTGGAAAAGTTGTAATAATGCTCATAGATTCCCTTTTATAAAGGCCATTCAGTTTTTCCCATATAAAATCATACATATTTGAAATATGGCTATGTAAATCAACCCACAAGTGCCACAGTCAGCATGGCAATAAAATTTTAAAGGGGCTCCTTTATAATCGATGGGAATGGTGTCATGGTCTAATATGCATGGACATTGATTACATTGTCCACATTTATAAGCACCAAGTTGACCATGTATGAAATTATAAGCTATGTGTTCACCCCCGTTATGTTCAAATCTGGTTTTCAGATGTTTGCCTAGTTTATACCCAAACAGAGGCTGCTGTCCATGAATAGAAATCATTTTGTGATCAGCGTTAAGCATATCCTAGTTCTTACCCACTATTAGTTTGACCTGGGTTGAATTCATGCCAAACTGTAAATCCATTGCTCTTTCAAAAAATCCATTCCTTGAACTATTTAAAATGATCATCTTGTACACAATTCATCACATTCCAAGCCAGGGTTTAAACTTATTCTTCCTTTCAAAATTATCTTCATCTGCCAATTCTTTCACTAAGTCCAAGGGATATCCTCTGACCAAAAATATATTGATCAAGTGGTCCCACTCATATCAAATACTAGATCTTGTGAGACCAGTTGTAAAAGTCTCACCAACTGTGTTTTCAACAAATTTCCTTTTTGGAAATGAGGATGTTTGCTACTATAAGAGTAAGAAGGAATTGGTATAGGTGGGCTTTCTATATATGTTAGAGTGAAAGCCGAACTATAGTTTTGGAGATGGTAGCATCTACGAAATTGACCTCATTTTTGTATGTAAATGGGAAAACTTAAGAAAGTCTAATGAATTGTTAAATATAATCAGCAAACTCATTTTCATTGTTTCATTATGATTTAAAAAAACTAATATAATCCAAATAATGGACATACCAAGTCCAACAAGAAAAATTCTTGACTTCTGCTCCCAGTTCCACATAGCAATTTTGACATATATGGAAGGACAAGCTGTGTCCATATCTGCACCCCAAATTTGTTGATAAAATTCACTATCAAAATACAGAAAACTACTTTTTAATAGTATCTCCATAAGCTACCAATAATTCAACATCTCTTGCTTCCAAAAACTCATGTCACCAATACTTCTCTGAACGTCTAACCCTTCCTTGTGGGGTATACAGGTGAAAAAGAAATTTACATCCACTGTTAAAAGCACTTAACTCTTCTGTCCATAGATTACTAGATAGAAAATGCCACAAGCCTTTGAAAATACATGGATAGGCTTTATTAAAAGTTGTAAGCATCCTATCAATAAAGGTAGTCAAAGCATGTGTTTTCTGACCCCTGCACCACCACTGAGACAACCAACCAGTGGACCAATAATCAAGAAGCCTCAATCCTCCCCACTGGCACCTGTATGGGTGAGTGAGGCTCCTTGATTACTGGTCCAGTAGTGGGTCGTCATATATTAATTGGTGGCAGTGGTGGGATTGAGGCTCCATGATTATTGGTCCAGTAGTGGGTCATCACATATTAATTGTCTGGCAATAGTGGGATCACCACATCACATATTGGGATTCAGTGGTGTGTATATTGAACTCCTGTAGCTTGTAAGCAGTGGTCACTAAAGAAGGTGTTTGTACTCTCAAGCAGCCACACTGTAGACGTGCAGAGTTTCACATCACAATAGTTTTATTTATTTATTTATTTATTTATTGTTAGCTAAGTTAGGCAGGAGAGCAGGCAAGGATGCAAGCAGATGATTATGGCAAGCTGACAAGGAGCCAGTTGGCTGAGATGTGCCAAGCCAAGTGAGACTGACAGACAGGTCTTGGGGATGTACAGCTCTCAGAAAATGGACAGTTCCACTTTTCCTCAGAGGACTTAGAAATCTGTCTGAAGTTAAAGAGACTTAAACTGAAGGCCAAATGTTTAGAAATAGAATCAGGAGAAAGACTGCAGCATTTGGAGGCTAAAGAAAATGACAGGCAGAGGCAACATGAAAAGGAGATGCTGATTCTTCACCAGGGTCATGGCGGTAATGGGGAAGGGAATAACCAAACCCCAGAAGCAATAAAGATCAGTACATTTCTTCCACAATTTAAAGATGGTAATAATTCTGATAGTTTTATTCATATGTTTGAAATGGTATGTAAACAGTATAATGTTGACCAAGTCCTCTGGTACAGTTCCTGACCCCTTTACTCCATGGTAAAGCTGTAACTGCTGTTTCTAAATTGTCTGATATTAATTCATTAGACCATAACCAAGTAAAGAAATGTTTATTAGTGTTTTAATGTAACACCTGAAGCTTATAGAAAAAGTTTCGTAAGCATAGACACAAGGCAAATAAAAGTGTGTGTGAGTATATTCCTGAGTTAAGCATTTATTTTCATAGGTGGGTGAGTGGTTGTGAGGTCACCACTTCTGAAGGCCTAGCAGACCTTTTGGTGAGGGAACAAGCCTTTAGCACTTTCCCTGAGGACATGAGAATATGGTTGGCAGATAGAGAATGTAACATTGCAGATGAGTTATGTAAAAAAGGAGACCTATACCTAGCAAGCAGGGCATCACTGCACAGGAAAGGGATACCCAGTGCTAAACATGGGTCTAAGGGAACCCATGGTGGGCAGCCTAAACCATTCAACCAGAATCTGCCAGTAACAGGGGAAGCCACTAGTTCAAGTACATGGCCAGGACCAAGGGTTAAATGTTTTAAATGCAACCAGTGGGGCCATGTAGTATATAGATACATGGAGGCAAGGTGGGGAACAAAACATGAGGGAGCCAGCAAGTGGGAATAACAGAATGCCAGTGGTAAGTTGTCTGGAGACAACATGGGTACCAAACTACCACAAGAGGTTATATCCTATATTAGTAGATGGGAACTAGGTCACTGCTAAGAGAGACACAGCCTCTGACCTAATTATTGTAAAGCCTGCAATAGTTGAATAGGAGCACTACTTGCTTGAGCTGTCTACTCCAGTCAGAGCTTTAGGAGGGATCCCATTCCAAATACCTCTGGCTAGGATTCACCTTGACTGGGAGGGTGGAAAAGGAAGCAAGCAGGTAGGTTTGTTTGAGGATATCCCTCCAGATGTCCTGATAGGGAATGATTTTGATAATGCAGTGTCTTGTGTGCATGCAGTGACACACAGTCAGGCTTGGAAAAGGCATGTGAGTCTGGTAGCCTTGGGGGACCCAGGCAGACTGCACACTTGAAGCCAGGACTGGTGAGATGGGTACTTCATGGAGGGAGATACCCTGTAGCAGTGAAACTGAAAGTGAGCCATAGCTGCTGGTGGGTACTAATGTTCCCTTCGACAGAGTGACTGGAAGGGCAGAGACAAGTAGTAGTACCCAGGCTGACATTGAGGGACCCCTGTCAGAGGATACCAGACTTCCCATAGAAGCTGAGCTGGAGAGGGTTACAGAGTTGTGACAGGCCCAGCACTCAGATCCTACATTACAAGGCTTGAGGGAGGTAGCTAGGGAGGCACCTGATTCTCAAGGAAAAGGGGAATCTTTATACTGGGACAAAGGGTTACTGTACAAAGAGTGGAACCCTGAGGGAGGGCAAGAGAGAGAGAGAGAGAGAACATAGTAGTTGGTAGTTCCCAGAACCTACGGTCTGGCACTTCTAGTCATAGCCCATGCCATTCCCTTTGCAGGTCATATGGGCATAAAGCGTGCAAAGAGACATATGCAGAACTTTTATTGACCTGAGATTTCCAGGAATGTAACAGGGTACTGCATGACCTGTAAGGAGTGCCAAAAAGGTAGGCAAGGCAGGAATCAAGGTCAAAGCTCCTTTGGTGCCTTTGCCTGTGATTGAGGAGCCATTTCAGAGGGTAGCTATGGATACTGTGGGGCTTCTGAGTACCCCAACTTCCACAGGGAAGAAGTGCATTTTAGTGATAGTAGACTATGTTACATGATACCCTGAGGGAGTGGCCCTGTCCTCCATTGAGGCAGAAACGGTGGCAAATGCTTTGTTATTGATTTTCAGCAGGTTAGGTTTCCCAAATGAAATACTGACTGACAGAGGTGCCAATTTCATGTCAGACCTGCTGGCTTGTCTGTGGGAGGCTGTGGGGTGAAGCACGTAAATATCACCCCCAGACTAATGATTTGGTGGAGAGGTTAAACTGTACACTAAAGACCATGCATTCACAGACCAGTTTAGGAGGGAGTGGGACAAATATTTGGCCTATCAGTTGTTTGCTTACAGAGGTGCCCCAGGAATCCACAGGTTTTTCATCCTTTGAGTTGCTGTATGGGCATAGTGTGAGGGAACCTATAGATCTGATTCACGATGAGTGGGAGGGTGACTGTGAATCCCATATGGAGTCTGTTGTGGCATATGTCCTAAACTTCAGGACAAGGCTCAGGGAACTCATGGGCTTGGCCCAGGAAAAGCTGGTAGAAGCCCAGTAGCAGAAAAAGGTGTGGTATGACAGGAATGCTTGAGCCAGAGAGTATGCTGTGGGGCAGCCAGCAGACACAACAAGCTGCAGGTAGCTTGGGAGGGACCCATCAAAGTGATGTTAACTACATGGTAGAATGGGTTTATATCACATCATCGAATGCAGAAAACATCGAAGCACTAAATATCGAACTCAAAACAGTGAACCATGACAACATCAAAATTATGTCAACGGCAATTCTCAATGGGGACATGGAACATTAAGGATGAATCCTTAAATATACCAACTCCAAGATCATGCTACAGTGTAGGAAATGGAAATCTTCTGTTTCCGCACTGTAGTGCACTGAAGTACGATCTCCAAAGTGGTATATTCAAGTGGCAGGGGGTGTAGGGGGGTCTTTCCCCCTGCATGGTGCAAGTTGTTTTTGATTTGCACCCCACATGTTATTTATCCCCCATTTCAATGTTTTACAGTTTGCTGTTTTCAGTTCGATGTTTACAGCTTCAATATTTTCCACGTTCGATGAAGTGATATACATCCAGTAGAACTGCTAGGCATGAGGCAGGGGCACAAGCTGTACCATTTTAACATGATGAAATCTTACCATGACAGAAAAGCCTTTGTGCTGATCTTAGTGAGGTTCAGAGTGACACCTCAGGGGAAGGGTTAGCAGTGTCCCAACAGCTGTCCCCTACCCAGGTTTGAGAAATCTGAGCAGTGTTACAGGAGCTTGGGGGCATATTCACTGGGAAACCATGGTGTACTCACCTGGTGCAGCACCATGTGGATACATGACCCCAAAGGCCTATCAAGCAGGCCCCTTATAGGGCGCCTGTGAGAGTCAAACAGACTCTGAGAGAGGAGATATAGGAAATGTTGAAACTGGGGGTAATCCAGGAGTCCAGCAGTCCCTGGGCCTTGCCAGTGGTGCCAGCACCAAAGAAGGATGGTAGAAGCAGGTTCTGTGTGGACTACAGGAAACTAAATAGTCACACAGAGTCAGATGCTTACCCCATGCCTAGGACAGATGAAGCCCTACAGCAGCTGGGTGGGGCTAAGTATCTTACCACTATTGATCTTACCAAAGGCTACTTGCAGGTGCCCTTGACTCCTAACACTGGAGAAAGGTCAGCCTTTGTGACTCCTTTCGACTTGTATGAGTTCATGAAGATGCCCTTTGGGATGAAAAATGCCCCAGTGACTTTCCAGAGATTGGTAGATCACATCCTAGCAGGAGATTTTGTCCTTGTTTACTTGGATGATATTGGCATCTACAGCCATTCCTGACAAGAGCACCTTCAGCAAGTCAGGGAGGTGCTGGGCAGGCTTCAGAGGGCAGGGTTGACCATTAAGCCCAGTAAGTCTCAGGTGGGTATGGCAAAGGTCTCCTACCTGTGACATAGAGTGGGGAGTGGTTAGATTTATTTGTTTATTTATTTGCAGTTTGTTAACCAGGAAAGTCCATTGGGCCTAGAAGAACCTGTTTTCAATGGAGGCCTGGGGAGAAAAGCTCCATGATTCAGTAATTACAAAAATATATTTTAAAATTCATAACTACAATGTTTACAATAATAAAGAAACAAAACATTTTAAGTAGTTCATAAAAGAAATACTTATTTTGAATTATGTAATTCAGTAACCAAAAAGTTGTGAGGAAATTTATAGAGAGAGAGAGGCATATTTGAGAAAAAAAGTAAAGAGAAAAATTTTGATCAAGAAGAGGAAATTTATATATACAGAAAGAGAGAGAGAGGCATTTTTGAGAAGAAAAGTCGAAAAAAATTGGATCAAGAAGAGTTTATTAGTATGTTTTTTAGCTAGGATGAGGCATACGGATAACCTAGAGATAGAGGGTAGTGAAAGGGTAGATGTATCAAGAGGGGTGAGAGCAGAAGCATTCCCAGAGGGAAGAGAGATGAGAGTGAAGTAAGATTTTAAAGTTAGAGAGATTATGGGTAGTTCTGATTTGAGGGTGAAGTGAATTCCATGACCTGGCAAGGGGGAAAGATAGTAAAAGTTGTCCTGGGGTATGTTTGGGTTTGTAAAGTTCTAAGAGATTTTGATTATTGGATCTGATTATTCTGTGAGGTTGATGCACTTTTAGGGTACAAGACAGGGAGGGGCAAAAAGAAGGTTTAAATATGAACTTATGTGCTGTTGTTAGCTGAATAAATATCAAATAGTTAGGGAGTTCTGACCAATTGAGTGAATGGAGTGAGTTGCAGTGGTGAGTTGAGGAGTTGGATCCTGTGGCGAACTTTGATATTTTATTATAGCAGGAAGATAGTTTAGATTTAAGGGCTGATCGAAGATTGGTAAGGACTGGGGGTCAATATAGGAGAGAGTGAATGATGTAAGTGGTAGATAGGAGTTGTTTGGATGAGGGAGTAAGGTATTGACAATGACGGTAAAGCATTCCAAGCTTTCGATGTTTTTTTAATATTTGTTTGTAGATGTATATCAAATTTTAATTTATCATCAATAATGACACCCAGCAGCTTTGCATAGGGAACTATTTAAATAGAGGTCTTATTTTGGCTGAAGATAGAGAAGGATGCTTTGTTGATGCTAGTCTTTCTAGAAGGAGTGAAAATCATAATTTTGGATTTTGAGGCATTAAATGCTAAATGGTTTTCTAACATCCAAGACACGGTGCAGGAGAAGGCTGCTTGAGTTAAATTGATCAGTTTAGGGAGAGATTTGGCTGAGCAGATGATAGTAGAGTCATTTGCATATTGGATGAGTTTAGTGTTAGGGATGCTTTGTTAGAAGTCATTAATAAAAATATTAAATAGTAAGGGGCCCAGAATAGAGCCTTGTGGAAAACCTGTTGGAGCGTGGTGAAAAGAGGAAGTACAGTTATTCCACTTTACGGCTTGTTTCCTGTCAGAGAGGTAGCTGGAGAACCAGTTGATGGAAGAAGAGGATAAGCTGAGATAAGAAAACTTGGACAGGAGAAGATTATGGGATACAGCACCAAATGCTTTAGATAAGTAATGAAGGAGGGTAGATACTATGTCGCCAGAATCACAAGTGGAGTTAATGATTTCAAGAAAGGAGAGCAGGACAGTAGTGGTGCTGTGACCAGGTCTGAACAGGGTGTAGGTGGAAGGATTTTTCAAGCATCTTTGATATAGGGGACAGAATAGCTATTGGACGAAAACTGGAGACTGTGAAATTGGTACCCCCTTTCTGGAGGGTAATAATGAAGGCTTTTTTCCAAAGGAGGGGTACATAGGACTCTTTGATGGAGCGATTTATTAGGATACAGATGGGTAGGGCTATGCTATCAGCAGCTAGCTTGAAGACGTTAGATGGAATATTGTAAGGGGCATTAGAACAAGGTTTTAACTTTAGTAAGAGTTTTTTTATTGTCTGGATAGGAACAGACTTTGATGTAAAAGGAGAGAGATGGGTGTTACTGGACATTGAGAGGGCTGGATTGAAAGTGGTGGGTGTGGTATTATTTGGGAAAGAAGAGGTAAGTTTGACTATACAGTCAATGAAGAAAGAATTGAATTAAGTAGCTAGGGTGTGGTCAGGAGAGTTAGGGTCTGGGCAGGGGTTTCTTTCTTGCCAGGTGACAGGACTGAGGAGATGCTACTCCAGAATTTTTGTGGGTTAGATTTGTGGTTATTTTGAAGTTTAAAATAATAGGATTTTCGGTCGGCAACTATTTGTTTTTTTACCTGATTATGAAGTTGCTTGTATTTGCTCAGGGAGATAGGTGCTTTAAGTTTTTGATAGCATTTCCATGCTTTGTCACATAGGAGCATAAGAGCTTTGGTGTGCTTGGTTAGCCAGGGCACAGTTTTGGACTTGACTCTTTTAGTTCTGGAGGGGGCAGAGTAGTTGAGTAGATTAGTAAACCCCGTATTAAAGTGAGCAATTGCAGCGTCCAGAGGAAGGGTTTTTAGAGGGTTCCAGTTAGTAGTCAGAGAAGGTTTGGAGGCCGAATTCTTTTAAGGTACAAGTAGAGATGTATTTGTGCTGTAGATGTAAGGGGGAAGGTGAGCGATATACATAAGCAGGCAGGTGGACACTTAGGGAGTCAGGGAGGGTACCACTGTCAGAGATACTATTAGGGTGGGAGACTGCTATCCAATCCAGAATATTGCCTGTGGTACTAGCTTTATTTAGTCTAGTTGGGAAGTTGATTAGCTGGGTAAAGTTATATAAGTTAATGCTCTGAGAGGGTGTGTATGAGTTTATGGAGGACCAGTTGATATTAACGTCACCTAGAATTATGCTTTTATTATTGATATTTGAGGTGAACTATGATAGGATATCTTCTAGAATAGGGATATTTTTCCCTGGAGGTATATAGAGGGAGGCTCAGCATATAGTTCTATGGTTATTAACTTTGAGGAGGGCCACAGTTAGCTCAGCAGTGGCAAATAGAGGTATGTGTTTAGTATAGGGAGTCACTGTTAAGGTGGAGGAGAAGAGTAAGGCTACACCACCACCTTTCTTTTGTAGTCTATCATTTCTTAGAAGTCTATAGTTGGGTGGGGTTATTTCGGTGTCTCTAATGTGTGGTTTCAGCCATGTTTCTGAGATGGAAAGAATGTCTGGGTTGTTATGGGAGATCCAGGCATGGAAGTCAGGTATTTTATTCAGTATGCTCTGGGTGTTAATTGTAGCAAAGTGTAGAGTTTTTTGGAGTAGGGCTGTATTAGTCAAGGTTTTGCTGGTGGAGTGGATGATTGAGGGTCCAGGATTTGGGTGTATGTCACTGGAAAGGAGGAGGGAAATTAGTTGAGAATAAAGAAAGGATAGGTATTTATGTTCCTTGGTGTTAGGTATTGGAATAGTGGAATCTGTAGTGACTGAGTTATTGGATTTGGAAAATAGATTGCAAATAACAGGGAAGAGTTTCCTGTTAAAGAGGAGAGAGTCACTGTGGAAGTACAGGTGGGGGAAGATATAGGCTGTGGAGGGTAATTCTTTTTTGTGGTGTATTGAGGTTACATGAAGAGGGGGTGAGTAGGAGAAGTTTGGGAGGGGTGTGAGGTGAAGAAGGTAGAAGTGTAAGAGAGACATGTCTATAGAGGACAGAGCAAGTGAAGTTTTGTATGTATGGTTGAAATGTAATGTGAAGGGTGGATGGTAGAGTGAAAGTTTAGTAAGTAGATGAAAAATAGGTTGGGAAGAAATAGTGCAGAGTATAATATAAATTGTAGGGAGTAGTGTAGTGAAGGGAGGAGGAGGGGAAATAAATAAGGCAGAGTCAGTTAAAGAGAGGGTAGATTGCTGTTTTAATTGGGTGAAATCAGTGTGGGAGTGGTCACATATGTATAAGTGTGGAGGTTGTGGGGGCGGGTGAGATTTGGGGGCAGGGTAGGGGAGCGCTCAGGGAGAACAGAGCAGGTAGAGCCAAGAAAGGGGAGTACACTGGGAAACAATCAACTGCATGCAGTCTCAAGGGGAGACAATGAGCTTTTGGCTTGCACAGAGGTAAGCACAAAACAGAGAAGAAAAAAACATTAAACTGTAAGTTCCTGCCAAAGTTTGTTTAGGGGTGAAACTTAATGCAGAGAAAATAATGTGCACTAGGAGCCTGTTTGAGTTATAACAGCATAACAGGGAATGGAAAAGGCTTATCGGAGGCTTGAAAAAGCTTATTGGGGATTAGAATTTACAGTTTCACTCGAATTCTGTGAATGAGAGCATTTGTAGCACCACCTAGTGGCAAAACCATGAAATTGGGTTATATGTATGCAGAAATAGAATAGAGGGAGTGTTTTTAAAATATTTGTTTAGCTGGCCAGAACCTGCCAAAGGGGAAGCCATTCAGGCTTGGCCTGTTGCTGTTATCAAGAAACAGGTGAAGGCATTCTTAGGGACAGCAGGGTACTACAGAAAGTTTGTCTGCAGTTATAGTACCAAAGCTGCTCCCCTCACAGATCTGACAAGGAAAAACAGACCCCCCTGTGTTAGCCAGTCAAGATAACAGAAAATAATTTGTTATACAGGTAGAGTTTGCAACAAACTATGGGGTGGGTTCAGCCAGGCTTCCTCAGAGAAAGGAGAAGAGCACACAGAGGTATATATATATGTATATATATATATATATATATATATATATATATATATATATATATATATATATATATAGACACACACACACACACACACACACACACACACATACAGACACACACACACACACACACACACACACACACTCACACACACACACACACACATATATATATATATATATATAGATAGATATATATATATAGATAGATATAGATATAAATATATATCAGCTGTAGTCTCCAACCCAGGGAATGTTATGCAGCTGTAGAAAAGGAATGTCTAGCCATAGTATGGGCACTGCAGAAACCTCACCTCTACCTGTATGGAAGGAAATTTACTGTAGTTACAGATCACAATCTATTAACATGGCTGCATCAAGCCAGCCAGCAAAATGCCAAGTTTCCAAGGTAGAGCCTAGGGTTGCAGGCATATTATATGACAGTGCAGTACTGCAGTAGGGTTAGCAGTGCCAAGGCAGATGGGCTGTTAAGACAGGGAATGGGGAAATGTATTCCCAGATAGGCTCATTCCTCTCAAGTAATGTTTCTCAAGGAGCACTTGAAAAACTAGCTTGAGTCTTCAAAGCAGGGAAGAAGTGTGACAAAAGGAGGTACTGCCAGCACAGCTAGCTGGAATTTTGTAAATAATTATTTATTTGTGAATATCAAACTAATTTATACAAGATGTCTGTGTTACAAATGTATTAGAACTGTATGTCATGTGTATATCAAACTGCTTTGTACAGATGTTTGTGTTGAAAAGGTATTTGTAAAGTGCTTGTGCTTAAACTGTATCCACAATGTGCACTACTGGAAGAGAACAGAAATGTACATGCAGTATTGTAACTGTTTAAATATATATGTTAACAGAGGAAACCGGAGAGTTAAATTCAGTCCGGCAAACTTTAGAAAATATTTGAAATTAAATCACTTTATAGGCTAGGCCATAAAGAGGCTGTCTCTCAGGTTTCAGTGCAGCCAAAGGAACAAAGTCTGTACTAGGAAGCTTTCTGCATTGTCTTTGGGGTGAACTAATTACTGTTCTGGAAGCATGAAGGAGTGTAATTGATTTATGATTTTCAGCACCTGCCAAAGATATATGCAAAAGCCCTTGTCTGTGTATTTTTACAGGTAGATGCTAAATGCTGCCAGCTGCCAGCAATGGCTTTTCTGCCTGGGAATTAGAAGTCAGATGACCAGAAATGATGTAATTCTGCAAGCTATCCCAGCAGTAATATTTTAGATATTATTTTGAGAAGTCTGTCAGTGAGACAGAGCATTCTGCATTCTGTCTTGGACCTGACAACAGCAACAAGAACCATTCATCACATCTGCCTTGCTCTACGAAGTCAGTTTCTAGGGAACAGTGTAATTATCTTAGATTCAGTCAGGAATATAGTAAAGCTTAGTTTAGATATTTTTCTTTATGTCTCTGAGCCTGTCCTGCAGTGTTGTTTTAAATATTTCCTGTTATTCTGAACTCTGATGTCACTTTGAATATATATTTAGTATTGTGTTGTTCTTTTATTATTTATTATTAAATATAGTTAAACCTTTCATTGTGGCTGATCTTGGTAGAGATATTTAAGTTTTGAGAGTACTTGCATATTTATTTGGTGGCAATGTGTGGGCTTTTCCTAAGAGCCTTGCTCTTGGTCAAACTACCATTTGTATTAATATTAATATTACACAGTAAGATTGGACACCCTTTGTTAAGGGCCTTAAAATACATGTCAAGGGGTTCTGGTGGCAGTGAAAACTACCTTATAGTCTGGGCAAGAGAGGGCATAGCTAGTAAACCTGTGCCAGCCTTTCCCAGATGTGTGTGTGTGTGTGTGTGTGTGTGTGTGTGTGTGTGTGTGTGTGTGTGTGTGTGTGTGTGTGTGTGTGTGCGCAAATCAAAATCTCAAAAAGTGTGTGTGTGTGTCAGCTGCTTGGGCAGAGACACGAAGCACTGGCTGGACAGAGTGTGTGTTGCAGAACCTGGCTTGGAACCCTGGCTTAGGACTCAACTCTATAGCTGTGCCAGTGAGGAGTCTTATTGGGGATCTGGAGAAAAAAAGTGAGAAACCAGCCCCGGACTTACTGTGGCCTCTGTGTGCTCTTAAGGGAAATTGCACTAGATACAGAGAGCTGTATCTGGAAATACTGTCTGTATCCCTTTTATCCTCCAAGTGAATGTCCCCCACAGGTGCCCATGGTGAGGATTGAGGCTGCTTGATTACTGGGCCAGTTATGGGTCATCACAACCACAATAGACCAAAAGGGGGCATTTGGAATCTTTTATGAACCTTGGGTATCCCAAAAATGGTAAGAATAAAGTGATCTTTAACATACAGAAAAGTCTATATGTTAAGGTCAATCATCCCTTTCATCAAGCAGTCATATAAATAGCAATCTATTTTACAATGTGGCACTTCAGTAATAGTACAGGGTACCAGACTGTTGTACAAATCATCATTAAGCATGTCACACATCTTACTTGCATATTCAGTGGAATCCATGATGACTGTACAGTTCCCTTTATCAGGCTTCATTACTTGAATTGAGAGATCATTGGAAAGGGAAGTAATGTATTTCTCTGACTCACAGTTAAATTAGATAAACAAAGTTTGTTTTGTGCCTACTATTATATAAAGTACATACTGTTATATAAAGTGCATAGGTCTTTGAGGTACACTTTTTCAAATGTCTGTAACATGGGTACACCGGTTGGATTACAGGTACTTTTTATGTACAAGTTGGTGTTGTAAATTAGATGGGTGGGTTTTGTTTTTATTATGATTCAAAAAAGCTAATTTCAGCTTGCTGACAGCTTAAATTCTACCATTGAATTCACTGAACTACTCCTCTTTCTGGGAACAAACATGTCAAAATGAAAACCAGTAGCATCTGTGTGACTATAATTAAAAATGTTGTATCCATTTCTCTGGAAACTATGCCATCATTAGAGAATATAGGTCCTGAGAAAAGATTTAATATTTCCCACCTCTTTTTTGCTTTGTTCTCACCCTTTTTCCACTTTCTCGTCCTCTCACTTGACTTATAGTATCCGCGTGTGTGGTTGGATAGTTGTTGTTCAAGATAACCTTGTGACACTCCATAGGCTGTCATCTCAGATCTCACTACTGGGGAAAACTCTAAACGGTCATCAAACACAAACAAACTACTGTGTCATCCTTTAACTCAACTGGTTCAAATTCTCCAGTTCTAGCCCCACACAATGTGCAGTCTCCAAATTTGTGGACTGAAAATTACCTACATTGTGTGGACTGTTCACATTGAGTATATTGTTGTCATTGTAGTGGGTTACAGCTCCTTTATAGGTTCATAGGTTCATAGGTTCATACTAGGCTATCTGCCCTAGGGCATGTATAAGCCTAGCCAGAGTTATGTGGCTTTCACCACCCCTTAGGTTGAAGAATACTATACCCATTAGTTTGCCGTGCCTCTGTCCAGCAGTGATACAGAGATGATCCCCGGGGTAAACCTATGATCTCCCATCCACTGGTCAAGATTCCTCTTGACCAGAGCCAGCGAGGTGCTCTGTCTCACATGGACCGGGATTCTGTTCCACAGCATAGGGAGTCTCTGGGTGATGAATCTGTCCCTCCAGCACGTCCTATTTATATCCGTGTTAAGGTTTAAGTCTCTTGCTCTTGTGGCTCTGGTGGATTTGGATTTTTTGAGGTGGAGCATGTCCATTAATTCCGGGTTGGACATTGCCTTGTATGTCAGGCACAGGTCACCTCTGAGCAGACGGTATGCGACTGAAAAGAGCTGGAGTTTCTTCAGTCGGGCAGCATATGGCATATTTTTGAGCCCCTTTATCCTTTTGGTGAGGAACTTTTGGGGTCTTTCCAATTGCTGCAGGTGTCGGGTAAGATACATTCCGAATGGGGCATTGTACTCAATCATTGGTCTGATAAGTGAAGAGTACAGGGGACAATGACCTCCCTTGATCTGGATGTGAATCCCTTCATAATCAGGTGGGCAATGTAGAAGGTCCTCCTAACCACTTTGGCAATGTGAGTGTCAAAAGAAAGGTTACTGTCAACTTGGGTCCCCAGGTCCCTGATAACCTCTTCTGTGCTTAATGGATTGCCACCTATGTGGTAACTTGGGGTTACCTTGTTTTTACCAAAAGGTATGACTATACATTTTTTGGCGTTTAGCTTAAGGCCATAGCTCTGGCACCAGTTATCCGTTTCTATGAGACCTCTCTGAAGGATATCTGTGTCTGATGGATTTTCAACTATGGCGCCCAGTTTGCAGTCATCTGCAAACTTTGTCAGCCACAATCCTCCTATGTTTGCCTGCACTTCTGAAAAGTAGATGCCGAACAAGAGGGGGCCCAGGATTGAGCCCTGTGGGACACCGCTTGTGACCGGCTTGGAGTCTGACATGGCACCAGCAACTCTAACCCTGTGGGTTCTGTCCTTGAGCCAGTTTGCAACCCATCTTGTGACATATGGGTTTACATTTAAGCTGGTGAGCTTTTCTATGATACCCGATTGGGGTATTGTGTCGAAAGCTTTTGCAAGGTTAAGGTAGGATGTGTGAACTGCCTTACCCTCATCAATGGCCTTGGTGACTGTTTCAAAAAAGTCGACCAAGTTCAAGAAGCATGATCTGCCCTTGACAAAGCCGAATTGGGTAGGATCCAATGTCTGTAGGTCCCCTATGTCTTTATTTATGAGTTCCATTATGATCCTCTCCATAGCTTTGCAGACCAGGCTTGTTAAGCTTATGGGGCGGTAATTACCAGGGTCCATAGAAGCACCGCCTTTGTGGAGTGGGACCACAGTTGCCGTACGCCACTCTTTGGGTACGTATCCTGTGGTAAGGCTAAGATTAAACAGCAGCCTTATGTGTGGGTTTAGTTCCTCATTGAGTTCGTGTAGCACACAGCCGGGGACACCATCCGGTCCCATTGATGCTGTGTTTTCAGCTTTAGAGAGAGCAGCTATCACCTGGGCATTTGAGATGATTGGGAGGCTACACTCTGCTGGGATAGATATTTCTCCTTTGGGGAGGGAGGGAGAAATTTTCACTGAACCTGTCTGCCAGTATGTTTGCAATGTCTGTGGGTTCAGTGATTTTTGTATCATTTTGGACTAATTCTGAGCATATCTGGGAGTTTCCACCCAGATTTCTAACATAGCTAAAGAAGGCCTTATGATTGTCTTTTGAGTCCTTGGCGATTTTTCTCTCAAAGTTGGCCTTGGATGATTTTATGAGTGATCGTAGTTTTTTACTAGTATTGATCAGAGATATCTTCCCTTTTAGGGATTTTGCTCTATCTTGTAGTAGCTTTCTCCTCTTGTTGTAAAGTTTGTTTATGGCTGGGGTCCACCAGATCGGGCGCTTGCCTTTGGTGGAAAGGGTCTTGATTTTATTTGGGATTGCTTGATCCATGCAATCCTGGAGGTGCTCGTAGAAAGCATTTGTAAGGGATTCAGCGTGGGTTGTGGTTTCCAATGGCTCAGGCTTATTAATTGGGTACATTAATTTGTTGTCATTTTCATGTGTTTCTAAGTGTTTTTTTCCTTTTTGCATTTAAGATTGCCTTCACTATGTTTATCTTCTTTCATAAAAAATGACATAATTTGTATCAGTAACAGCACTGAAATTTAAATCATTCTTAATGTCCAAAGTCTGTATTTCCTCCTTCAACTTATTAACCTGCTTCACATTATCAGTGACAAAAATCTCCCTAAGTTTACAACCATACCTATTTTACATTCCCACTAATTCCTTATTTAAATCTGAATTGTTCTGCATAACATTGGGGAACTTCCAGAGATGTAACCCCTTGCTACTCTGTTACTCTTCATAGGTTCATGGACAAATACTAGGCTATCAGTCTGCAAACTATTACAAGCTTAGCCAATAACCAAAGGTCAGAATCAAGCCCAGTACCTTATATCGTTAAGGTAAAGATTTTAATCATTATGCCAACCTACCCTCCCCTTAATTCTCTTTCTCAAATATATATTGTCCAACAACAAACTTCTAAAGTGAGGCAATTTATTCTCAAAGATTTATAGTAACTGAAAGAGTGTGCTCACAATTGAAGGCATTTATAATGTCAGTCAAAGTAACGGTCCTGAATAACCAGGTATCAAAGGAATATCCACCATTAACTTGAGCCACTTTGAAAGTCAATTTTTCTGTTACTAAAGCATTCTGTGACCAAACAGGTTGCATCAGCATTTCCTCAGATTCCAAATTGTCTCTGACTGCTCAAAAGAGTTTGGGGTTCAACAATATGACCCAAACCTTAACCACCAGCAATAATGTTATCAGAAAACTTACAGTTAGTATCTGATCTTGGAGTCTCCTGCTGATTGTTTCCACATCGTGAAGGTTGTGTAAATCCCAAGGTTATGAGTAAGTAACTGAATTAGCTGTGTTAAGTTCACCAGTTAGCTTAACTAAATCCTTCATGGAAGGATATATATAAAGTGGAGTCTTGAGTCTCAAACATGTCCTTCAACTCTGGTGGTTGATCGGTTGCTATCTGAACCAAATGTAATAACATCAAAAGAGTGGAAGGCTTTTATTTCATGAAAATAAAGCAATCATCTATAGAGTACATGTACTGAAGATAAAGAACCAAGAATGCAGAACGGAGTATAAGACAGCAATTTAGTACTTTAGTTAAAACACTTTTGTCCAGGGCGGCCACAGGGGTGCAGCAGTTAGTGTTGCCATCTCACAGCAAGAGGTTCTCTGGTTCAACTCTCAGCTGGGGTGCCTTCTATGTGGAATCTGCATGTCCTCCCTGTGGTCACGTGGGTTTCCTCCGGGTGCTCCGATTTCCTCCCACATCCCAAAGACATGCTGTAGGTGGATTGGATATGCTAAATTGACCCTAGGTGTGAGTGAGTATGTGCATGTGTCTTCTGTGGAAGGTTGGGCACGGGGCTGGTAACTCATCACCGTAAAACCCCACTTCCAATCATGAGTGGACAGGTGATCCGCTGTGGCAACCCCTAACAGGGAAAAGCTGAAAGAAGAAGTTAAAATGCTTTTGTCCAAAACGGGACTTCATCAGTACTAAAATATTAAAAACTCAGCAGCAATTTATATATAAAATCATCTATGTCAAAAATTTCAACCAATTAAAGACTTGTAAATGAAAAGACAATAAATAAAATTTTTAAAGACATAGTGATATTACAGTTTGGCACCAGTAAACATCATATAGGTTCATAGGTTCATAGGTTCATAGGTTTATACTAGGCTATCTGCCCTAAGGCATTTATAAGCCTAGCCCAAAGTTTTGTGGCTTACGCCACCCCTTATATGAAAAAAATACTGTGCCCATTAGTTTGTTGTGCCTCTGTCCAGCAGTGACACAGAGATGATTCCCGGGGTAAACCTACGATCTCCCATCCACAGGTCAAGATTTCTCTTGAACAGAGCCAGCAAGGTGCTCTGCCTCACATGGACCGGGATTTTATTCCACAGCATAGGGAGTCTCTGAGTGATAAATCTATCCCTCCAGCACGTCCTATTTATATCCGTGCTAAGGTTTAAGTCGCTTGCTCTAGTGGTTTTGGTGGATTTGGATTTGTTTGAGGTGGAGCATGTCCATTAATTCCGGGTTGGACATGGCCTTGTATGTCAGGCACATGTCACCTCTGAGCAGACGGTATGCGACTAAATAGCACTGGAGTTTCTTCAATCTGGCAGCATATGACAGATTTTGGAGTCCCTTTATCCTTTTGGTGAGGAACTATTGGGGTCTCTCCAATTGCTGCAGATGTCGGGTGAGATACATCCCGAATGGGGCATTGTACTCGATCATTGGTCTGATAAGTGAAGAGTACAGGGGAACAATGACCTCACTAGATCTGGATGTGAATCCCTTCATGATCAGGTGGGCAATGTAGAAGGTCTTTCTAACCACTTTAGCAACGTGAGTGTCAAAAGAAAGGCCACTGTCAACCTGGGTCCCCAGGTCCCTGATAACCTCTTCTGTGCTTAGTGGATTGCCACCTATATGGTACCTTGGGGTTACCTTGTTTTTCCCGAAGGGTATGACTATACATTTTTTGGCGTTTAACTTCAGGCCATGGCTCTGGCACCAGCTATCTGTTTCCGTGAGTCCCTTCTGAAGGACATCCGTGTCCGATGCACTTTCCACTATGGCGCCCAGTTTGCAGTCGTCTGCAAACTTTGTCAGCCAAAGTCCTCCCATGTTGGTCTGTACTTCTGAGAAGTAGATGCCGAACAATAGGGGACCAAGGACCGAGCCCTGTGGGACACCACTTGTGACCGGCTTGGAGTCTGACATAGCGCCAGCAACTCTAACCCTGTGGGTTCTGTCCTTAAGCCAGTTTGCAACCCATCTTGTGACATATGGGTTTACATTTAAGCTGGTAGGTTTTTCTACAATACCCGAGTGGGGTATTGTGTCGAAAGCCTTTGCAAGGTCAAGGTAGGCTGTATGGACTGCCTTTCCCTCATCAATGGCCTTGGTGACTGTTTCGAAGAAGTCAACCAAGTTCAAAAGGCATGATCTTCCCTTGACGAAGCCAAAGTGGGTCGGGTCCAATGTCTGCAAGTCCCCTATATCTTTGTTTATGAGCTCCATTATGATCCTCTCCATAGCTTTGCAGACTAGACTTGTTAAGCTTATGGGGCGGTAATTACCAGGGTCCGTAGAGGCACCGCCTTTGTGGAGTGGGACCACAGTTGCCGTACGCCACTCCTTGGGCATGTATCCTGTGGTAAGGCTGAGATTAAACAGCTGCCTTATGTGCGGGTTTAATTCCTCATTTAGCTCGTGTAGCACACAGCCGGGGACACCATCCGGTCCCATTGATGCTGTGTTTTTAGCTTTAGAGAGAGCAGCTTTCACCTGCGCATTTGAGATGTCTGGGAGGCTACACTGCTGGGATAGTTATCTCTCCTTTAGGGGGTGAAGTTTGCACTGAACCTGTCTGCCAGTATGTTGGCAATGTCTGTGGGTTCAGTGATTTTTGTATCATTTTGGACTAATTCTGAGCATATCTGGGAGTTTCCACCCAGGTTTCTAACATAGCTGAAAAAGGCCTTATGATTGTCCTTTGAATCCATGGCAATTTTTCTCTCAAAATTGGACTTAGTTGATTTTATGAGTGCTCGTATTATTTACTAATAATGATCAGGGGTGACTTCCCTTTTATGGATTTTGTTCTATCATGTAATAGCTTTCTCCTCTTATTGTAAAGTTTGTTAATGGCTGGGGTCCACCAGACTGGACGTTGCCCTTTGTGGAAAGAGTCTTGGTTTTATTTGGGATTGCCTGATCCATGCAGTCCTGGAGGTGTTCATAGAAGGCATTTGTAAGGGCTTCTGCAGCTTGGGTTGTGGTTTCCACTGGCTCAGGGGCCTTGAAGGATACCACACCAGTCTTGAGTAGTGTGAAGTTTGCTTTAGAGAAGTTCTTCACTGTGGTCTTTTTTGTTTGGGGTGGGGGCGGGATGTGGATTTCCAGTGAGATTAGTTTATGATCAGATCTCACCAATGAGGGATATACTTCCGGTGTGGAGCATTTTGTCCCCATGTTTGTGATAATGAGATCTAGTATATTTTCTCCTATCGTGGGAACAGTGACTAGCTGTTCCATGGCATTTGAATTTATGAACTCCAGGAACCGTTGGGCTAGAAAGTTAGGGCTTGAGTAATGTTCCCAGTCTATATTCGGGTAGTTGAAGTCACCCAATATGATGGTGTTTGGAGATGCATTTATACCCTCCAGTGTCTTCAGGAAGGCTGTGTGGGGTTCCTGAGTTTGAGAGGGTGGCCTGTAGCATGCTACAATTTGTAGAGCAGTTTTGCCTATGGTTAGTTGCACCTGGATGGTTTCCGAAGCTTCGTGCGTTGCCATCAACCTGGAGGTGTGGGTATCCTTTATGAATATGGATACACCCCCTCCTTTTGTGGTGAGGTCTGGGTTTTGGGGCCGGAACGCATGATATGAGCTAAAACCTAATAGTGCCGGGGTGCTCTCAGGAGCCTTGAACCAGGTTTCAGTTACAGCACAGACATCAATGTTCTCCATACTGAGAAGGGCCTCGAGTGCGTGCATTTTGAGATTTAGATTTCTGGCATTGAGCAGCATTACCCTCAGTTTCTTCCCATTTTTGTTTTCTAGGGTGGTAGGTTTAGAATTTGAGCCTTGCCTAAAAAAGGCACTATGGGGGTGGCAAGAGCCTTAGCCAATATCCGGAATCCCAGGGGTGACAGGTGCAAGCCATCCCTTGAAGCAGTGTGGCTTGTCAAGCATGTCATCCCAGGCAGACAGACACTGGATCCCCTTTGAATGACACCAGACATTAAGCCAATTGTTAAAGCTGATCATCTTGTCTCTATATTGTGGCATCATTCTTGGTGAAGGAAGGATACTGCTCAGGGTCAGGGTCATACCTGCCTGGGCTACATAATCAGAGAGCTCCTCTATGTCTCTTTTCATGTAGTCCAGAGAGGTATCGTCTCAGGTCGTTCACACCAGCATGGACAATGACTGTGTCATATTTGTACTTGCCGTGGAGTGACCCGAGTGCTTGTGTTATGTGGCGGATTCTAGCGCCCGATAGGCAGCTTACTGTGACCCTCTCCTTGTTCAGTCTGGTGAGTGGGACGTCAGTGTGTCTGACTATGGAGTCACCTATGACAAGTATGTTTGGTGTTGTATTTGGCCTTAAGGGCTGTGACTGCTTTGCACACTGCTTTTGTGGTTTATGTGTTGCTTGTGGGGTGTCTTGAGGTAGCAGTTGTTTGGGTGTCTGCTTTGGAGGCCTCTGCTGTTTAGGTAAATTTTTACTCAGAGCCTCCGAGTATGTCTTTGTGTGTTTATGTGTTTGATTCAGTGGTATGGTAGCATTATGTGAGGCTGGTTTTGTGGTGTGTGTAGTTGCCTTCTCCTCCTGTCTGGTCTTGCCAGTCCTGAGTTGAGAGAGCTCAGCCTCCAGTTTGGCTAAATAGCTGCATCTCTCGCAAGAATTTGTGTTATGTGGGAGGAGGAGAGGGTTGTCTGTGTACATGAGGCAGTTATAACATTGCCTCAAGATTCCCAGATTCACCAGCTGGACCGGAGAGGAGATTGACAACTGACCTTTGGACATGCTAGAATAATATTGGGAATTCCTTAATAATTGAAAACAAGGGCCAGTGGGGAGTGAGGGTGTAGTGCTTTTAATTTTTAGTGCTGACTTATATAATTGCTTTAGTGAGCAAGTGCCAGGTAACATGAGTGCAATGTGTTACAAGTAACTAAATGCAAAAACGACAAACAGTAACTTTCTTTCAAGTGAAACAAGGAAATAAGTACAGTAAGCAATGCAGATATCACTAGTGATCCACAGAAGCGCTGAGAAGCCGCGTATTAGGTGGAATTAGCTTCCAGGGAAATAACAAGCAAACAAACAACAAGCATATAAACAAAGCTAGATTCAGCAGGCCTGGATCTAGTCTATGCTAGAGCAAACAAGGTGTACCAATTTCAATAAGATACAGTTCAAATATTCAGGCACTATAAACCTTTAACCAGAAATTCCCAGCTCAAAAGGGCAGAGTCCAGCCTCTTCTCCCACAAGAGTGCAGACCACGAACCTTCTTAATGTAAAATAACTGGCCTGAAGCCCAAGTGCCTAAACTAGAACTAATACACTTGGACACTGGGCTCTCAATCAGCAGTTCCCAACTTAGAAGGATGAAAGCTACCTGTCCTGCCACCACAGTGCTTGCCACAAACCTTCCTAATGTAAAACAACTGTTCTGAAGCCCAAGTGCTTAATCCAAAAGACTTAGAATGATAGCTACACTTTAATCAAGTTACAACCACGCAGTAATAAATACAATTGAATACTTTAGAGAATGTTGATTTAACCCTCTGCCATGAAACCTTTTTCTAAACTAGAGTTTCCTACTTAGAAATAGTTGGCCTTTATGTCACATGCTGTAAATATCCATAGAAATGTATAGAATTGTAATATAACTATGTAAATGTGTCTCGACTGCAAAAAAAAATAAGGTATGTGGTCTTAAAAACCATGTGCACTAGAATAGTTAAATTAGAAAAGTATCCCTTTTTGGACTTAAGTGCTTAATGAAAGTAATAAAGTGCGGCATTATACTATGTTCTGCATTCCTGGTTGCCCTCTTCAGTGCATGTACTTTTTAGATTATTTCTGACATCACTTTAACTTTTCCTTCATATTACTGACATCAATATCTGCCAGGTTACTGCTTACCCCTTCCTCAACTTTACTATTGTAATGTTTGCCTCTGCTTCACATTAATTATACATTTTGCATTGTGTTTTACTATTAACTGAGCAATGTTTTTGACTGCTCAATACACACACACATATATATATATATATATATATATCTTTAGATAGATATTTTACTGTGAATTGTGGAATATGCAATACCTGTATTTTACCAATGCAGTGCACTGTCTTTTACCTACGGATTGGATTTTGTACTTGAATACTTTTTTCTTATATCGCTTGCCTTTAATAACTGGGTTATGCCTGAAAAAGTTTCTTGTACCAGTGTCTTTATCTGGTTACCATGTGTAAAATAAATAGATATATAGGTAATCTAATTAATTTAATTAAAAGAAAACTGAAAACTAGGTTCCATTTATCATTATCCTAATGCACACGTATTGCAAATTTACACTGAGTAAGTAGGTCCCTTTCCCTACTAATGTTGTTTTTACTAAGTCATACATATTTAGATATTTAAACTGCATATCTTCTCAACAAATGGGTTTGGATTACTTAGGTTAGGATTCATAAAGGTTTAGCACAATACACTGTGCATACGTGTAGAGGAAGCAGCCATGCTCAGGGTGTGGCCATGTGGGGTGGAGGAGAACCAATACTATTTAGGCCTTTACATAGCCTATTTCATACATATTGCTATCAAGGCCCCACATGGTCCGATACATGAACAGGACTTCCACTCCTTAAATTGCCAGATGGTCTGTAGAGCCCAGAGCATTATTTATAGTATGTTTATCTGCAATCCAGGCAGTTCACACATTTAGTATACACCCAACCTGTTCCAAAGAGTTTTGGAGTGGAATTCCAACAGAGCCATCTGGTTTGTAGTTGGTAGATACATGCACATGTTAGGCAAGTCTATACACACTGGGTGCAGGTAATATATAACATTTGGTTTTGTGCTGCAGGGAATGCCAGATATGTCCCAGAGCCATGACTAATAACCTAAATATGCATCCCCCAGGCAATGCAAGAAATGGTCTGTAACAGACCATGAAAAAAGTGAAATGTAGTGAAGTGTGCATTTGGAGGCTGTCTAGACACCTTAGCAATGCCAATGCAATACAGCCCAATGAGATGCAGCAAGGTTTATAGCCTTGTGTGTCATGATATGGCATTTTATTTAGTTAGTTAGTTAGCTAGTTAGTTATATTTGTTTTCCTGACTGCACTGATGAATATTGACCAATTTCAGGCTTAGCATCGGTGAAATACAAAACATTTCACAAATAAAAAATATAGAAATGTAAGCAATAACAGAATAGTTGAGACTAGTTACATAGAAAAGTATGTGTGTGTGTGTGTGTGTGTGTGTGCATATATATATATATATATATATATATATATATATATATATATATATATATATATATATATATATATATATATGGGTCTACTTCTTTTGACCTAACTTTCATTTGCCTGACACTCATTTGCCTGACTCCATTTGACTGAAATTTCATTTGCATGACACTTCATTTGCCCAACACTTCATTTGACTGACAAGTATTATTAGCAAGGAAATGGAATATGCCCCCTTCCCCACTGTATTGCGACCCTGGAGTTAGAATATATAGTTAGGAGGGTGTGGGGGGCAAAGCCCCCTACTTCATTTCATATGATATTAACTTTTGATGTAATATTGCTTAGTAAAAGAAAAGTAAGTGGGGGGCTTCACCCCCACACCCCCCATTTTGGGGGGCTGTGCCCCCACCCCCCTAACTATATATTCTAACTCCAGGGTCGCACTACAGTGGGGAAGGGGGCATATTCCATTTTCTTGCTAATAATGCTTGTCGGTCAAATGAAGTGTTGGGCAAATGAAGTGTCAGGCAAATTAAATTTCAGTCATTTGTTCTCAGGCAAATGGGTGTCAGGCAAATGGGAGTTAGGTCAAAAGAAGTAGACCTATATATATATATATATATATATATATATATATATATATATATATATATATATATATATGTGTGTGTGTGTGTTTGTGTGGGTCTACTTTGATTCACAGAAAACTCATTTCACTGAATTTCAATTCACCCTTAAAAAATCACTAAAAGCTCAAATCACTGAAAACTCATTTCACTGAATCACATTTCACTGAATGTAAGTACTGTTGGGCAAATAAAATGTATATGCCCTTTTCCCCACTGTAGTGCAATCCTGGAGTTAGTATATATAGTTGGGGGGTACAGCCCCCCACCTTGGGGGGTATGGGTGGAATAGCCCCCCCAACTCCTTAGCTTTTATATTTATGAATCTCATTTCACTGAATGCTAACAATATAAAACCAAAAGTATACTAACCTCGGGATTGCACTACAGTAGGGAAAAGGACATATACATTTTATTTACCCAACAGTACTTACATTCAGTGAAATGAGCTTTCAGTGATTTGGTGTGAGTGTTTTGAAATTCAGTGAAATGAGTTTTCAGTGAATCAAAATAGACTCATATTTATATATATATATATATATATATATATATATATATATATATATACATGTATATATTTTACTGAGCACGCATATTGCAATATATAGTCAAGTAAACAGCATAACTGTGATTGTGTTTGAATCATGTGTATGATCATTTTTCCCATTGTTTCATTCTTCAATAGGTCTAGTTATGAAGGTGTAGTTGAGGCTGAGATCACCTTGGTCTGTCTCGGTCACTGTTTCTACTACAAGGGCAGTAATAACCTCCATGTCTGTCTGTTTTAGTTTGAGCAAAATGGTTCCTCTATTAGAGGTGACCTGTATGTGTCACTGCCATTCAGTATATTTGCTTCACAGGAAGTGGGATTGAAGTTCTTTTCAGGAAAGTTGACTGGAGGAGTGTTCATTGGTCTCATGGCATCAGTTGTTTAGGCTGCTGTCTGCTGAAACGTACCAGCAGCTAAATATCCACTGCAGACTTGTAAGACCTGCCCATTAGGACACCATAGAAGCAACTAGACTATACCATTAGTCACTCAGATGAGTGATGCCTGACTTTTTTTGCCTCTAGGTTGGCCTGACATCTAACCCTGTCGAGACTCCATCCTATCACTTCTCTTGGAATTTTCCCCTTCGGGTGTCATTTTTCCTTCTTTGTCCAAGCTACCATCACCATTTGCCTACCTCAAAAATGAATGTATGCATGTGTTCATTCATTGTTCTACCCACTTTTTTGTGTATACTACTTCTGTTTCTCTGTGTCAGTGTTCTATGTTTGTTGGCCTGTCCTTAAATTCAGATACAGGCTGCAGGGGAGATCTAGGGTGAAACTTGTATTAGAAATATGGTTATGTGGGAATTTCTTATGCTTCTAGGTGGGAAAGATGATAGAATGATTGCCTTAGTTAGCATCCTACAGTGCTGAAAACTACAATTTTCTGTGGAAATGAATAGGGGTGCAGTCCAGGGACCACCTTCTTTTTGCATGTTTACCTATTTAACCTGATAGCATAATTGTTTCTGTCAGAACAGCCTGCACAAGTAAGACAGGGTCTTGGTTTGTGTCCAAGTCCACAGTTAGATTATAGAGAACTATTAGGTCAGTATCCGAGTAGGTGGACAGCTGTTTGATAATGCCACAAGCCATTTTTCAGGAAAAATAGACAGAATCACTTGGCTTGCTAAAAGAGCTCCTGGTTAAGACATTCTCTTTCAGTTTTAGAAATGGAGAACACTTCATGAAGGCAATGAGCTGTCACAGCTTGTGTTTGCCATATCCTGTTGCAAATACCATTTGAGTTTCTCTATAGTAGCATAAGTTAATGGCAATCCAAAATGGAATCAGTGAAATCATAATTTGCATGACTGGTGTTGTTAAGCAGGAGCATGAATGCAGAGCCCCTGAGAAGGGGGCCAGGGTTAATATAAATTAAGGTGGACCTTAGACTAAAGAAGTAAGGGATATGTATAATAACTACAGAGTCTGGATACTGACTGTATCTGAGCTATATGACATATGAGGTGAAGAATACCAAAAAAGTGGCTGGTGTCAGGTGCAAAGTGCAATAATTCTATTGTGCAGAGTGCAGAATTTAACACTGTGAAAGACAGACACTGAAAAAAAGAGTAATGTATGTAATATATACTGAAAAGTTAAACAGATGCTTATACCATAAAGGTGTGAGTGAATTCACAAAAAGAATGCATACTGAAAAGTGGCAGCAGAGCAAGATTTCTTAATTGTTTAAAGGCCATGAGTTACAATAACCACATACCTGAAATGAGACTTGGGTCTGAGGGTGGTAGGAGAGGAGGGCAGTGTGAACTGTCCTTGCAGTCATGCCAATAATCTAAGCCCAAGACCAAGGCCAGGCTCCGTGTCCTTCTGACTAAACAAAAGACAACACAATTGCATTAGATGTTATAGATCTGGTGCCCTCATAACAGCACACATATTTATGCTATATAGGCTAAAAGATAAAGAACTGATTGGAAACCTGGGTTGTTGTTGATTTTGTTGAATATGTATACTTTTGGAAAACGACATAAAGTACAACTGCTTGTGGGTAAAACTGTATCCCACTGAAAAGGTGAACCTCTTACTTAGAATTTTCTATTGCAGGTTATCCTGGAAGTGTTTCTTGTGTGTCCAAACAAGAAGGAGAACAGGCACATACACTGTTCCAAAGTTCATGCAGTGGTATACAGCTCTGAAAGAAAAGGAAGTAGGTCAGTGAGACTGGAGCACAAACAGACAGGGTAATAATATGAACAGACAGAAGAACTGTGACAGAGAATGGACTACTTTTCAAAGGAGTGTGGAATGAATGAAAAATGAGTATGAGAGCAGAAAGCAAGATAGCTTGAGCTGTGTGTGAGGACAAGGGAAACAGACTGAAGATAACAGTCATAGGTGGAGATGAAAAGGCAGGGTATACAGACTGATATTTCTCAACTTTTCAGATTTTGAAAATATGTCTAATTTGTTCTCAAAGTTTTGCTCCACCCCTCCTAAAATTGCTAATTATTTTGAGAAGTCCCAATAGTACAGGTCTTTAAAAATTGTCCCTAATTTGGGGCCTTTTCCCTAATTATGTTTTCTTTTGCCCTAACTCTGGAGGCAAAAGTTGAGAGGCATGATTGACTTGTAGGGAAACTACGATCAAATGACAAAATGAAACCTGGAAAAATACCATGTAAAAAGTAGATACAAGAACTGTGGTAGTACACTCGCTAAACTCAAACTAAATTCATATAACCATGGTGTCATGCAATGTGCTGTATGTCTACCTCTGGAATAGAGCTACAGCAGGATGTCAAAAGCAACACTACAAAGTTGCCTTGAAGTAGTATCACGCATTCAATTAGATATTAAGCAGCTGCCACAGGTGATATTACCCATGTGCAGTTAAGGTAAGGCAACGTGGTTCATTGATCAGAAAGCTCTTTAAAACTAAATCTGATATTATACTGAAGTGGTTAGAACCCTAAAAGAACTTTGCATCCCCCAGCAGCTAGAGAGTTTGAATATACATAAAGTGCATGCTTTGAAATTAATTTTTGCAGTCAGTACATTCTGTCAGTCCCTTGACACAGGGTGATGAAAACATAACTGAGATCCAGATGATCAAGGATCGACTAGTGATCCCAGTGATTGACAAGCCAAAACAAGAGCAAGACATATGCAGAAAAGTAGGAGATAGGGTTTTGAAATAGATAAAAATACAACATCCAAAATTCAACTTTTTGCAGATGATGTTCTAATTACATCAGCAGGATCTAATTCTTCTATGCAGTCTCTATTTGATAACATGATGAATTTTAAAGTATTTCTGGTTTAATATTCAAAGAAGAAAAAACTAAAATACTACCTATATATACACGAAAAAATATTCTCATTAGTGATTTTACTAAATATGTACCCAATTCAGGTCAGATAACTTATTTAGGTATAATACTATCTAAAGATATTAAATCTATTATATATAATAATTATAATACCTGTTTTCTTAATATACAAAATCTTTTTAATACCTGGAATAATATGTTTTTTACTATGGAGGAGAGACTTACAATTATTAAAATGATAATATTCCCCAAGATTTTATACTTAATACAATCAATAATACTTCCACCTACAAAAATAATTATCAAGAAACTGAATACACTAATGTTAAATTTCCTATGGGCACCTAATAGACCTAGGATTGCATTAAAGAAACATACTAATAGCTGGTCTCAACGGGGTATTTCTTTTCCAGACTTTAATTTATATACTATCTCTTCTATTGTAAAAGTTATTACTTTATTAATAGATCAGTCATATGTCAAAATGGAAAGATTATTGGGAGCTAATTAGTATGCACTTCATGAAAATCTCCTTAACACATAAAAATATGATTGTAAATAACTCCATGTTATGGTTACTAAAGGAATTTTGTACTTCACCTATTACACCTAAACATATGGTTTGTTACCCATTAAATATTATTATTAGTTATCGTAACTTTATATTCATGCACCCTAAGTATAGGGAATGGAATTTTATTGTATTCCCTATAATGTATACTCAGGGTATGCTTTTGTCATCTACTTCTGAAGGAACTCATTTAGCTATAGATAATGATCTAAAGTACTGGTATCAGTTGATATCTGATAATAAAGTTAAAAATCTAGATTTTTAAAACAAGAATTTGATCTAAGAGAAACTTGCTGGTTAGAGGTTCAGACCTTTAGACAACATCTCATTAATAAAATAGATCTAATGTCTATAACAGTTAAAGAATCTATTCCAACACTGATTGATTACTTGATATTAAATTTACAACATAAAGTTTCTGATAAAGGTAAACTTTCATACATACATAAAATTATCAGACAAGAAACTTTTTACAGTGTAGATTCATACTGGAATTATTTCACTTCTATTAATGGGGACCCACCAAATCAACAAGATAAACAATATATATTGGAATCTGCTTATAGAACTACGTCTTCCATTGTCTGGAGACTTTATACATGGCAATTTTACATAGATCTTTTATACACCTTTGATGATGAATAAAATAAATAATAAAGATAATTTATGTAAGAGATGTAATGTAGAAATTAATGTTGACTGGGCTCATATGTTTTATGACTGTATAAAATTGAAAGAATACTGGAAGTCAATTAATGAATTTTGCAGGCTCTTTTACAGATAATTTCATTATTTCTAAATCTCTTATATTATTCAACACACCTGTACCTCAAAGTGTTAAAAAGGTCAAGCTTCCCTTGTTATGGTCTATTCTAGCAGTGGCTAGGAAAATAATAACTAGAAATTGGATTTCAGATACACCTCCTTCGTTCAATGAATTTAAAAATGTTATGAATATAGTGTGCCATATGGAAATAAACACAATTAGGACAAGAACAAATAGAAAAACATCTTATTATATTGTATGGGATAATTTACAAAATTTGTTAAAAAAATTTTAATTTCAATAGCATGGTATTTTAGTTTAATTAATTGATCTGATTGTAGTGGATGTCTTTGTAAATACTTTAGTTGTTTTGTTGAATGTTATAATAATACCTATTTTTAATTACTTGTATAAAATTGTTATGATATTTCTCTTATATGTTAAAACAATAAACCTGTTTTAAAAAAAAAGAAAAGTAGGAGCTACATACATGTAATAATAACATGGGTTCAAACAACTGATTTCCAAAATAAAGTAATATGGTTGTAGAAAATTCAGCTGAGAGCTTGAAGAGAAGTTTGTTGCTGCTTATGCTGTGTCTATTTGCGTTGTTAATAGCACAACAGGTAGTGTACTTGTTTTTGATGCAGAAGACTGTGAGTTTTACTCCCACAGTATATAGATGCATTACTGATACTGTACTGTGTTGTACTTATAAAGGGGGTGGATGCTGCTGCAGTCCTGAGAATGTCCTCTTTGGTGGAGATACCTAGTAACAATGAACCTGTTATCAGTTTGCCATCCAGTCCCTATTACAATATTGCTAGCTTATCATTTTTTTTATTTAGCATAGGCAATTTATTCCTCAAGAGCAACATGCAGTTTATTTGTAGATGAAACAATGAAATGTAAAGTTGTGTGCTAGCAACAATCTCTTCATTAGTTACAGATCTCTTTAATGTGGATTGTTTAGAT
>NC_056726.1:664405454-664440454 GCF_019279795.1 Protopterus annectens | reverse complement strand
TTAAGTTATGTCTGGGGTCTGGGGGCACTAGGGTAGAGAAACCATATGCTTCTAGACACACTTTATTCCATTTTAGAGATTTTTACCGACCTTTTGATCCAGTGATGAAATGAACAAAGATTATGAGTAAGAAACGAAATTAGTAATTTTTTCGTCTTTCAAGGAAAAATAGTTGTGTTCAAGGCTTAATTTTAAAAGCTTATGGTAATCACTAAAAACATGAGAAGACAAATTCTTATAGGGATTAATACATCCATTACTTGGAATACTGCCATCTCACCTTAGCTCCTAAAAAAATAGTCACCTTCTGTGTTTCCTCTGGTCTTTATCGGGGTTGAAAGTGAAAGAACAAATGGCCAAAGTCATGCATTTCAAGTTGTTGTTATTCCTATGCACAGCATACCTTCTCAGCCATGATCTCATAAGGCATTCACATCTTGTGGATTACTCTAATGTTAGACTGGGGTGACAGTGATAAAACAAATGGTCACTATAATGTATTTCAACTTGTAGCTGTCAGATATATATGTATATAACATGCCTCCTTACCCTCTACTCCAATAAGATACCCACTGGTATACATGTCTGATGTTCGATTGTGAGGTAAATAAAAAAAAATAATGATTTATAGTAATGCTTTCTGACATTTTACTACAAGAAAGTATACTGCTCTTAGATAAGGTATAGTAACCTTCTCTGAACATTTCTGTGATTTGATTGTAATGAAAGTTAAAGAAATAGATTACAAAGTGCCTTAGTCAGTCCCCTTACAAGTTATATCAACCTTCTTTGCATAGCTCTGTTCATGTCTATTTTAGGATATATTGAGTAAGGCCGTCACATTAAACCTGTGTCAAAATCCTCATAAAAGCAAGGGGTTGTGGGTGGTCACACGGATCTCCAGATACTTCAAGGGCCTATATGCACTGCGTTTATTTTTATGCCTTACTTTTTAAAGATTACTACTTATTAATTGTTCTTTTCACTGCTTGTCAGAACTTTAGCTATAGCAGCCTTGTATGCACACATCTGACCAGGGGCTGTTGAATTAAACAGGGCTTCTTTTTGGGGTAGAGGCAGTGATAAGGAGACATAGTGTGTATACCCCCCCCCCCACACACACACACACACACACATATGACCTCCCAGTATTGTGTGTGATCACAGATAAAAATCAGTGATATTTTTCCACTGGTGTTCACAAACAAACACACACACACACACAAACACACACACACACACACACACACACACACACATACACACACACACACACACACACACACACACACAGACACACACACAGACACACACACACACACACACAATCACACTTACACACATGCCCACACTCTCTGCATACTTGCATGCAGGCAAATTGGAGAAATTCCAGTTCATATATAGCATGTCTTTGGGTTGTAGAGGGAATTAGAGCATCTGGATAAAACCCAAGAAGAGACAGGAAGGACAGGTGGACCCCACTCAGGAAGAGCCACAGACCATGAACTCAACCAGAAATCTAAATGGTGTGATATGGTAACACTACCCTTTATACCATTTTTTCCAATAGTCAGTTAATTTCACATACAGCCAGCACAGATCATCAAAGTCAGCAACTTGTTATGTACAGTGCTAATTTTTAACTGTGGCTGAAAATGAAAGACATTATAGCTAACTTGTTACTCTAACATAAACTGAAGCCCCTCACCCTACAAACAGACCCACATACATAAAGCATAGAAATGATCATCTTTCCACTGATAAGAACAAATACAACGCATGGTGTGATACTGATTCTCTCAAGGTAGCTCAGTATCTGATTAACTGTGTCAATAAGTAATTTTTATGCTCACAAGTACTCTGTACAAATGAATTAAGTACACATTATTGACTATATGCACAAATCTCAAATGTCTGATTGTGATTTAAAAAAAAAGGCAACAATAAATCATTCTAACTTGCTTCACACCAATTCCTCAAAGCCACATTAATGACAGTCAGGTAATTTTCAACCACTGGTAGCACTTATGCCCATAAACTATAGACAAGTTGTTAACTGCAAAGAGCTTAGATGCTGGAGAAAACAATACAGTTAAAAAATCTTCTAAAGCCAAGTTCCAGGCTGTACAAATAAATATGGTGCCCCTTGGCAGAATTCCAAAAGTAACTTTTGAAATATCTTGCTGAGAGGAAAGGTCATAAAAACAATGCATTCTCAGCATTATCCTCTACCTTGGCATTTCTCAAGTCTCCTATGACTTACAGTTTTATCACTGGAGTGTAAAATGATAGAATTCTTCTTGAAACATATAATTGGTGTGGTTTCTGCAGCTAAAGCTGCACTTGTTAAGTATGGCCTGATATGAGAAGGTACTATTACAGAAAATTTGGAAGATTCTGTCTTTAAGAAAACTTTATACCCAATTAATAATATTACTTCAAAATGATTTTTTTTTAATTTTTTTTTAGGAGTAGACTGGTTTGCCTTCTCAAATGTGTTAGTTAAATCAACAAAGACTCCTGCAGAAAGATGTCTTTCATTTTGTCTGTGGATGTAAGAAATGCTAACAACGTACTTAAAGGAGTTTCTGAATCCATGTGTACACATTTAAAATTATTAGCATCGGCCTAGTTGTATTTTCCTATGGGATTAATCATATTCGACTTCTTTACATCATGTTAAGTGCTTCTGTGCTCTGATCTTCATATCATAAATGGCTGGCCAATACACCATTTAGAACACATGCATTAAAAGTTAATGCAGCAGGCTGAATTTGTGATAGCACAGGTAATGAAAAATGATCGACTTTGAATGTCCTGCAACTGATCCTAAATAATTTTTCACCACAAACAAATAAGCATACATTACACAGTGCATTTGGCAACACATTTTCCATTTGAAATCTCTCTTTGTGGATAAACTTTAAGAGGCAAGCATTTCATAATGTGTTTTGCATGAAAAGCAAAATACTTGCTGAAAGAATAGTTCAAGTTAGCATCAGAATAGATAATATGAAGAATATTTAATTAATTAATTAGGTTAGTGGCAACGCACAAAGCATCGGAGACCATCCAGGTGCAATTAACCATAGGTAAAACTGCCCTACAGTTTGTAGCATGCTACAAATCACCCTCTCAAACTCAGGAAACCCACACAGCCTTCCTGAAGACACTGGAGAGTATGAATGTCTCTCCAAACACCATCATATTGGGTGACTTCAACTACCCAAACATAGACTGGGAACATTACTCAAGCCCCAACACCCTAGCCCAAAGGTTCCTGGAGTTCATAAACTCAAATGCTATGGAACAACTAGTCACCATTCCCACAAGAGGAGAAAATATACTAGACCTGATCATCACAAACATGGGGACAAAATGCTCCACACCGGAAGTATATCCCTCATTGGTGAGATCAGACCATAAATTAATCTCACTGGAGATCCACATCCCGCCCCCAACCCCAGCAAAAAAGACCACAGTGAAGAACTTCTCAAAAGCAAACTTCACACTTCTTAAGACTGGAGTGGTATCCTTCAAGGCCCCCGAGCCAGTGGAAACCACAACCCACGCTGCTGAAACCCTTACAAATGCCTTCTACGAGCACCTTCAGGAATGTATAGATCAAGCAATCCCTAATAAAATCAAGACCCTTTCCACCAAAGGCAGGCGCCCGGTCTGGTGGACCCCAGCCATAAACAAACTCTACAACAAGAGGAGAAAGCTACTACATGACAGAGCAAAATCCCTAAAAGGGAAGGCATCTCTGATCACTACTAGCAAAAAACTACGATCACTCATAAAATCATCCAAGGCCAACTTTGAGAGAAAAATCGCTAATGACACAAAAGACAATCATAAGGCCTTCTTTAGCTATGTTAGAAACCTGGGTGGAAACTCCCAGATATACTCAGAATTAGTCCAAAATGATACAAAAATCACTGAACCCACAGACATTGCCAACATACTGGCAGACAGGTTCAGTGCAAATTTCTGCGCCCGGGCCCCAAAAGGAGAAATATCTATCCCACCAGAGTCTAGCCTCCCAAACATCTCAGATGCCCAGGTGAGAGCTGCTCTCTCTAAAGCAAAAAACACAGCATCAATGGGACCGGACGGTGTCCCCGGCTGTGTGCTACACGAACTCAATGAAGAACTAAACCCATACATAAGGCTGCTGTTTAATCTTAGCCTTACTACAGGATACGTACCCAAAGAATGGCGTACAGCAACTGTGGTCCCACTCCACAAAGGCGGTGCTTCTACGGACCCTGGAAATTACCGCCCCATAAGCTTGACGAGCCTTGTCTGCAAAGCTATGGAGAGGATCATAATGGAACTCATAAATAAAGACATTGGGGACCTACAGACACTGGATCCTACCCAATTTGGCTTTGTCAAGGGCAGATCCTGCCTCTTGAACTTGGTCGACTTTTTTCGAAACAGTCACTAAGGCCATTGATGAGGGTAAGGCAGTTCACACAGCCTACCTTGACCTAGCAAAAGCGTTCGACACAATACCCCACTCAGGCATCATAGAAAAGCTCACCAGCTTAGATGTAAACCCATATGTCACAAGATGGGTTGCAAACTGGCTCAAGGACAGAACTCACAGTGTTAGAGTTGCTGGTGCCATGTCAGACTCTAAGCCGGTCACGAGCAGTGTCCCACAGGGCTCAGTCCTGGGCCCCTCTTGTTCGGCATTTATTTTTCTGAAGTGCAGGCAAACATAGGGGGATTGTGGCTGACAAAATTTGCAGATGACTGCAAACTGGGCACCATAATTGACACTCCATCAGACACAGACATCCTCCAGAGAGGTCTCATAGAAATGGATAGCTGGTGCCAGAGCCATGGCCTTAAGCTAAATGCCAAAAAATGTATAGTCATACCCTTTGGGAAAAACAAGGTAACCCCTAATTACCACATAGGTGGTAATCCATTAAACACGGAAGAAGTTATCAGGGACCTGGGGACCCAAGTTGACAGTAACCTCTCTTTTGACACTCACATTGCCAAAGTGGTTAGGAAGACCTTCTACATTGCCCACCTGATCATGAAGGGATTCACATCCAGATCAGGAGAGGTCATTGTACCCCTGTACTCTTCACTTATCAGACCAATGATTGAGTACAACGCCCCATTCGGAATGTACCTTACCCGACACCTGCAGCAGTTGGAAAGACCCCAAAAGTTCCTCATCAAAAGGATAAAGGGGCTCAAACATATGTCATACGCTGCCCGACTGAAGAAACTCCAGCTCTATTCAGTCGCATACCGTCTGCTCAGAGGTGATCTGTGCCTAACATACAAGCAACCCGGAATTAATGGACATGCTCCACCTCAAAAAATCCAAATCCACCAGAGCCACGAGAGCAAGAGACTTAAACCTCAACACGGATATAAATAGGACGTGCTGGAGGGACAGAGTCATCACCCAGAGACTCCCTACACTATGGAACAGAATCCAAGTCCATGTGAGGCAGAGCCCCTCACTGACTCTGTTCAAGAGAAATCTTGACGAGTGGATGGGAGATCATAGGTTTACCCCGGGAATCATCTCTGTGTCACTGCTGGACAGAGGCACAGCAAACTAATGGGTATAGTATTCTCATCCTAAGGGGTGGTGAAAGCCACACACACTCTGGCTAGGCTTATAAATGCCCTAGGGCAGATAGCCTAGTATGAACCTATGAACCTATGAACCTATAATTTCAGCATATAACGATGTACAGTATTATAAAGTAAACATGAAATTAGAATTATGTTACATAGCTTGTCAAAACACCCAATATTTAAAGTTACGTGGCTGGCAAAATACTTTCTGTGCATTCTTTGAACAGTCTCCTAAATGCTTCTAGCAGTACTTGTCACATATCCTCTTCTGATATGCAGTGAACCACTTCTAAGATTAAAAGTATCCATTTCCTGTGGTTATATTTTCTTAAGGCCTTACCATTTAACTACAATGCAATGTTTGCATAATATAGGGAGAATGGGTGCTTTCTGTGTGCAAAACTATATTAGTGGCCATTAGGTTTTAATCTTCTTCTTCTTCTTTCAGCTGCTACCATTAAAGGTCATCACAGCAGATCAACTGTTTCCATTTCTTCCTGTCCTCTGCATCTTGCTCTGTTACACCAACCACCTGCATGTCCTGTTTAACCACATCCATAAACCTTATCTTAGGCCTTCCTCTTTTCCTCTTAACTGGTAGCTCCATCCTCAGCATACATCTCCCAATATACCCTCAATCTCTCCTCAGCACATGTCCAAACCAACACAATCTTGCCTCTCGGGCTTTGTCTCCAAACCATCCAACCTGAGCTGACCCTCTAATATACTAATTTCTAATCCTGTACATCCTCATCACACCCAATGCAAATCTTGACATCTTTTAACTCTGCCACTCCCAGATGTGACTCCTGTCTTTTTGTCAGGGCCACCATCTCCAACCAATATAACATTGCTGGTCTCACTACCATCTTGTAGACCTTCCCCTGTTACTCTTACTGGTACCTGTCTGTCACAAATCACTTCTGACACTCTTCTCCACGCACTCCACCCTGCCTGCACTGTCTTCTTCACCTCTCTTCCACACTCACCATTACTCTGAACTGTTGATCCCAGATATTTAAACTCATCCACCTTTGTCTCCCAGATATTTAAACTCATCCACCTTTGCCAACTGTAAACCCTGCAACCTCCCATTCCTCTGTCCTCCCTCTCATTCACACCTATATTCTTTCTTAGTCCTACTGACCTTCACTCCTCTCCTGTCTAGAGTATATCTCCACCTCTCCAGGGACTCCTCAACCTGTTCCCTACTTTCAATGCAGATCATAATGTCATCGGCAAACATCATACTCCATGGGGACTCCTGTCTGATCTCATCTAACAACCTGTCTGTCACCACTGGAAATAAGTAAGGGCTCAGAGCTGATCCTTGATGTAATCCCACCTCCACCTTGAATGCATCTGTCACTCCTACTGCAAACCTCACCACTGTCACACTGCTTTCATACATATCCTGTACAACTCTTACATACTCCTCTGCCACTCCTGACTTCCTCATACAGTATCACAACTCCTCTCTAGGCACCCTGTCATATGCTTTCTGTTAGTCCACAAAGACACAATGCAACTCTTTTTGACCATCTCTATACTTCTCCATCAACACCCTCAGAGCAAACATATCATCTGTAGTGCTCTTTACCAGAATGAAACCATACTGCTCCTCACTAATCATCACCTCCCTTCTTAACCTAGCTTCCACTACTCTTTCCCATAACTTCATACTGTGGGTGATCAGTTTTATCCCTCTGTAGTTACTACAGTTATGCACATCACACTTATTCTTAAAGTCGGTACCAATACATTTCTCTGCTCCTCAGGCATCCTCTCACTTTCCAAGATTTTGTTAAACAATCTGGTTAAAAACTCCACTGCCATCTCCCCTAAATACCTCTATGCTTCCACAGGTATGTCATCTGGACCAACAGCCTTTTCATTCTTCATCCTCTTCACAGCTGTCCTTACTTCCTCCTTGATAATCCCTTACACTTCCTGATTCACTATTCCCACATCATTCAACCTTCTCTCTCTCTCTAATTCTCTCCGTTCATCAGTGCTTCAAAGTACTCTTTCCATTTACTCAACACACTCTCCTTGCTTGTGAGTACATTTCCCTCATTATCCTTTATCACCCTAACCTGCTACACATCTTTCCCAGCTTGGTCCCATTGTCTAGCCAATCAGTACAGGTCCTTTTCTCCATCCTTAGTGTCCAACCTTTTATACAACTCACCATATACCTTATCCTTAGCCTTCACAACCTCTGTCTTCATGATACGCCTCATCTCCTTGTACTCCTGTCTACTTTCTTCATATCTCGGACAATCCCACTTCTTCTTCGCCAACCCCTTCCTGTGTATACTCTCCTGTACTTCCCTATTCCATCACTAGGTCTCCTTGTCCTCCTTCCTCTGCCCAGATGTCACAGCACTCACCTTTCTAGCTGTCACCCTTACCACCTCTGCTGTGGCTTCCCAGCCATCTGGTAACTCTTCACTGCCATTCAGTGCCTTCTTTGGTCCTTGGTTTTTAATAGTGTTTACTTCTAACATGTTCTACCTCTCTAGCTTTACTAGTTACATATAAAAATCTACTAAATTGTGATACACTTTGTAAATAGATAACAGATCTATTGTATTAACATTAAGTTCTGTATAGATCATTCCTTAAGATGATACAGCAGTCCTGTATTTTTGAGCAAAAGTATGACTACAGGCTTTAGTGTATATTACTGCATAGGGTTAGTATCACTCACTGAACGTCTAAAAAATTTGAAAAATAAAGACCTTCATTGCTGCAGGAGTCACAGCCAAGTCACTCATTTTTAAATGGAGCTGTATACTGAAGCAGAAAATATTGTATGCCTCCATGGAGGATAAGGCTCACTTGCTTAATCATTAATGCACTGACCTCTGTAATGTGTGCGTGTGTGTGTGGGGGTGGGGGGGTTGAGTTCAAGTTCCACCTGGGTCATTGAGTCCTTAACTGTAATATCTAAATATTGCATTTGAAAACCAGTGACTACTCACATCCTACCAAATCATTTTGGCAGAGATTAACTAGAATTGCACTATTGCCACTTTTAAAGCAAACTTAGATAATTAGATTAGCAGTCTAAAATTTCCCGCAGACTACCATGGTTGCCCTCCTTGAGGCAAGAAGGAATTTTTGAATATGACTTAATGGTCAAGTTTGTAATTTTCATAGAATGATTGTCTAGCACATACCTGTAAACCTATGAATCCATTTGTCCATTTTTTCCTAAATTGGAGCTTGATTCAGGAAAACACATTTTAGCAGAAATAATGCTAATTAATCTATTACATTCCAGCTTGACTCAACTCCTACTTTACACATTGCAGGTGATGAGCCCATGCTTTAACTTTTCAAATAAACAGTAATGGAAAGCATTCTGGATTGCTGTTTGTTTGGCCATTCCTCTGAGATCAAATTTCCATGGGTAACACTACTAGAAACATAAATCTACAAATGATATAGGTCAAAGGATTAAAAAGGCATTTAAACACCTGCACTATAATAGTATGTACCTGCAGTATGTATTATTTTCTATTGTATGTATATTCAATTGCTCTTCATGTACTCTGATGCTCATTTATTGTTCTGTGGAGCTTTTCTCCCTGGGCTTCCACTGAAAAAGGACATGTGTCCAGTTGGAATTTCCCGGTAAACAAATGTAAATAAATAAATACATAAATAATAAAGTTGCAGTGATAGTATAGGATTGTATAGTTGTTAGACTTCAAGCTTCATATGTGGAACTATGGTGATAACTGAAAGAGTGTGGCAAGAAGGAATGAATTGTTGATCTGATCCCTAGAGGAATGTTTTTTTTCCATCTACTAGTCATGTATTCTTCATAAAAACACCATGTTCAGTCATAGGAATGCTCATAAAACGGACTTTCAACTAAAAGGCTTGGTACCAAAGGTTGATGATGACTTCATAGTCATGTCATCAGATCTGCATGTGTATGCTTTGAGCAAACAGGTCAAAAGAAGTGGCAAGCTGCAAAATGATCATCATGCCATAGTTATTTGGCCCATATGGCCAGTGTGCTAATATTAATATAACCAACTCAGAACACACTGGTTGTGCCACTGTAATAAACCTGACTGATCAACTAGCTCTTCTTACTTGGTTCAATCTACCCTCCTCTTCTCAGTAATCAAGTTCCCTTTCTTAATAACAACTTACCTTGTCCTTCTATACTATTACTTACATCTTCAGAATCTCATTAAGGAGACTACTTTTACTAATATATTGTATAATTTCAGCTCCTACTTTTTCATTATGACTACTTGTATACTAATATATTGTATAATTCAGCTGCCATCTTTTTCTTTATGATGTATTGCAACTATATTTTGTATTGTACTAATTGTATCTGTATATTTTGCACTATGTTATGAACGAATGACCTCTTTGATTATTCTCTGTACTGCTTCTGCAATGTTCATTGTATACATTAATTTTTGTATATGTGATTTTTTTTGTTTTATCTCCCTGGGCCTCTACTGAAAATGGACATATATCCAGTTAGACTAGCCCGGTCAACAAATGCAATATAAATAAAATAATAAATAATAACTCATGATTCTGTATGTGATGAACTTAAATCTCACAACCCAAAGAGGTGGGAAAGTTGGGGATTTGGAGTCTAACTGGACCTGTAGGAAGACTTCAAAAGATAATCTGAGGTGGTAGGTAAAGACTTGTGGTTTAAATGTACTCCATGCTTGCCATGGCAGTAACTATGGGTCCAAATTGTGGATAGCACTGATGAGGAAAACTATTGGCTAAACAAATGATCTTTCTGTGCAATGCTAGGTGGGGAGAATACTGCTTATTTAGCAACAGAAGCAGTTATTGAAAAGAAGGCCTGGTTGTGGAAAAGGTGTGTACAGAGCATGAAGAATGACTTTCAGATTCTTTAAGATGTTCTGGCAACTTTCATGCAACTCAGGAGAGCAAAGGAGAGAGGTTGGATATTGCCCAGCTGTTCTCAGTAAGGGCAGAAAAATAACCTTTTTGGGGATATTATTAAGAAATTGAATGAAAACCAAATAAATGTCTTTCTTAGGAGACAGTATCAAAACAGGTAGTGGAAACCCTATCAAATTATGTAGATGACGTCATTGTGATTATTAAAATGTCTTGCACAGCAAGTCTGTTATGGGGAATGAGATTTAGCCAGAAATGCTGAGGCCATTTTTTTTGCACACAGTTTTATTGTTGTGAGGTAAAAGATCAGTCTTGCCAAACTGTGGTGGTGGTCCACATTTTCAGAAATGAGGACAAAAGGCTGATGATCTTACTCAATGGTCTCTCAGAGAAAGCCTATGTCATGGTACTGGAGAGGAGGATTCATTCAATAAATGAGCCTGTAATTTAAAAAGACCATTTGGCGTCTACTCTGGCTGTGGAAGAGGGGGTTATGTTTATTGGAGTAGTTATAGAAGTTTGGCTGTACTGATGACATGTTTTGTAGACCTGAAAAGAAACATGAGTGTTTAGTCCATAATGTCTTGCAGAAGCTGCCTTAAAATTATCTGTTCCCAGGTCTATTGTTAAATACCATTAGGTCAGTTTATTTAAATAGCAAGAGTAATGTCCACACTCTCAGAGTTAACTGAAATATGATCAAACTGGGTCCCAGACTCCAGCATGGATGAGTCATGTCTCCCCTTGAGTTTCGAGTGGTGACCATTGTATCTCTGTTGATTGCAGTATGACAATGTCCTCTTATCCTCATGTAACTGTGACCTCCAGCAGGCATTACAGT
Organism: Protopterus annectens; assembly: GCF_019279795.1. Taxonomy (NCBI): domain Eukaryota; kingdom Metazoa; phylum Chordata; order Ceratodontiformes; family Protopteridae; genus Protopterus; species Protopterus annectens. The sequence goes on along the minus strand of NC_056726.1, from coordinate 664,429,077 downwards.
GAATTACTGCTAACTGTGAAGCTGCTGAGATGAAAAACAGAACTTCTAAATGAGAGGTTATGGTTCTATCCTGGAAATAGTGGATTGCTGTCTGCAGTTGAGGTAAGACCAGATAGCTCAGCTGGATTAAGGCAAGTGTTGATCAAAATGCTGCTCTAGGCCAATATTATCACTGCAGACTGCTTATTGATGTGGTTGGGGGCATTGCTTAGTATGTGCACTGAATATGCAGAGATAGTACACAACAAAATAAAATTTAATACATAAATAAGATACAAACTTTCTTGTAAGTATACTTTCTCAAGTAACTAAAAAAACTCCAACACACACACACACACACACACACACACAGTATATATATATATATATATATATATATATATATATATATATATATATATAGTTTGCTATCATTATTACAAAAAACAACTGAATTCCCGCTTAGATAAATGAATCAGAAAGTTGAAAAACACATAAATGCATGCTCAGAATCCTGAAACAGATGTCCAAAGTGCTCCATTCAATGTTAATGTCGAATGTTTAATGTTGCCTTAAGGAAATGGACAAGATGCATTATTTTTTTTGTTTGATTTCCATTACTATAGCACCATAAATTATGTACAACATGAGTACCATCACCTGTGAAGTGTATTAATGCAATAATGTGCTGTAGAAATGATTATGCATAAGGTTAAATGCAAAAAATACATCAAGTGCATGTACTACACTACTTTACCAACTTCTCCATACATTCACATAATTCTTTACAATTCAGTGACCACTGTTAGAAGAAAAAAATAAAGTAACATAATTGTGTTTCACTCTCAAAATGAGCAGTGCTGAGTGATTCATTGTACAAATCTTCTTGCAGTAAATTCATCCCTTTTAGAAAGTAGCCTTATAAAGGCAGGCTCCCTGTCAATCAACTGATGTCTTTTAAGAGAGGCAGAAAGGCAACTTAGAGATCTGGCTTTAAATCTTTTAAGTGGTTCTAGTTTAATTGTATTGCATGGAGAATGTCACTGAGATACAACTGCTTCTTCCCTAGTAAACTGCGCAAACGTCTGTGCCAACCTTCTACACTATTTTAGGTCCTGGGGTATCCTAACAGACAGGTCTCCTACTGGTTCCAAAACTGTAGTTTGAATAGAGGAAGATTCCTTTCTGATGTTGCATTGCATATACCATAACACGGAGGCCTCCCTAAAATGTAGTTATCCCTATAAAACTTGCACAAAGGTTTTCCTAACTGTGGCATATCTGCCTCTATCTCACTGAAAGTAGAGAGTACGTCTGTAGGATTTAAAAATGCAAGAGCTGGGATTTGCTTACATAAGGCAAAGTGTACGTTAGTTCCAAAGTGGCCAGGAAGGTGTAACTTTTGAATTTGCCTCCAACAAATTGGCATAAGAGGAACCAACAACCCTTTAGTTTACTTGACAGAAGATGTTTGGCAATGCTGTTCACTGATAAAAATAAAAAATGACTGGCTCCAAATATGCACACCACCAGTTGCGAATTAAATATTTAATGAATACACACAGTATTTAGCACTTTCATCTCATAACAAGTGAGACTTCATCAGAATACATTCATGTAAAAGACTGAAGCATTTAAATACCCTTAACAATTATTAATGTGAATATCACATGACAATGGCTATCAATTTTTAAAGGCACCATTACAAAGATAAGCACATTTCTCCATAAAATCATCACATTGCTTTGTTATTAAATAAAACACACACACACACACACACACACACACACACACACACACACACACACACACACATATATATATATATATATTATATTTATCAACATGAATATATATCCCACTGAGTATACTTTAAATATAATACATTATATTTGACTTGCTCTTTCATATAATAAGGATGCAATAGAAATAAAATAATTTAAACCTGGTGGAAACATGGCAGCCAACTTGTACTGCCTTTCAGTTTCTTTCTTTTTCAACTTATTTTTCCAATCACCCCCTCTAGGTTGTAGTCTAACTATTTCCAATATACCAAATATAAATTTATCAATATTTTGGCAAACCTGGACATTTATATACAGTGCATTATAATCTTTTTTTTATTTTTGATATCATTTAAATGTTCATATACCCTATTCTTTAAATGACAATCTGTTTTGCCAACATGATGTACATACTGCCAAATATACTATTCTACTTGTCAAACAATTCCCTTTCTGGAATACCACCTAACTATGCAGTTTATTATTCAAATTAAATACTCTTTCTCTATTAATATTGGGATACTGGCTACACATTCCACAAGGGTGCATGCCTACAGGTGTTGTATCTATTACATCAAGCTTATTTTCAAATAACTTCTTAAAATTAGGTCCTGTACTGTTTACAAATCTTGGTGTTTTTCCCACCCTTTTGAGAATATCCTGGTTTGTCCTGAAGATATTCCAATTAGCTCTAAATGCTCCCTTAATTTCATCTGAAAAGTGGTTATATTGTAACACACAGGCTTTTTCATAGGTACCTTCCTTACTATGTCTGGTACCCCTAGCCATACTAGTAATCAATCCTTCACCCAATAATGGTTTATATACAATACCCCATTTTGCATAGACCTCATCCAGTACTTCATCTATTAAGACTTGAGGGTACCCTCTCTCTTGAAACGTAAGTGATATCCTGCCCTTTAATGATGCTTCTTTTTTGTAACTGCCCCTTCTCAAAGTCACAAAGCACCGATATGAGGTTGAAACGTAAAACTATACTGAGCACACAAATGTAGTATATAGGACCCAGAAGTAGTCATAGTTAGTTTCGGTTTTGGAAGTCAAAATATCATATACCACAGGAACAATTTTACCCTCTGTTCTGCCCTGCAAACAACAGTGTAATGTGTATACTTCTTTATGTTCACTGGCACTCACTGGAAACGTACCATCTACAATTGTATATTCAGAGACACACATAATCTGTAAATAACTCTACATTGTCAGTAATACTGCATTTGCTGAGCTGCTTTCCTTACTGCTGTGATGCACAATAAAATGTCCACGTCTAATAGGTAACTCCGAGCAGATATCACATAAACCATGTACAGGTCTTATATTTGCATTCCTCCCTTTATTTCTTACTCTCCTTATGGTTTGCTTCAGTGCATTAGAATTAGGTAAAGTATTTACTATCTCAGAAGAGATACCCGCTAAGACTTCTGATACAATTTTACACAGGTCCGCTAAAGTTATTTCTGCCATTCTTTTAGTAGCGGCCTGTACCGTTTGCCCTTCACAACTTAATACATTGGGGCCATGAAAATATTCACTGCCCTTAAGTAGCCATTCACCATCCACAACAGTGTATGTGACACAGTGCCCTTTACATTTATCCCTCAGTTTCCTATAACAGCACCAATAATTACAGGTATCAGTACTTTTCCCTAGATAATACTAATAAGCCGTAACTAGTTGCATTCATTGCCCTTTTTAGCTCAACTTTGTGTCATAAATATCACCTATTTTACCAGGTGAACAACCTCACAGTTCATTCTGACTCATTTTGTCAAGTTACACCTACGAAAAAAAATAGTACACAGACATAATCATTCATAAATATTAAGCAATACAATTGATTGTTGGAGCTTTGTTTGGAGCAGCCGTACACTTACCACTAGTCAGCCTATGCTTTCAAATGCAGAATAATGAAATGCACTCCACTACTTCCACTAGATATACCATAGATTTCTAGTAATGTGCGGGAAGTAAACAATGACCTCAAATAGACGAAGAAGTGACATCATTGCAACCCCTAGATAGAGTTCTTAAAGGCGAATGCACCTTTTCATTCACGTACGTGTGTTTGATATCCTGACTCTATGTATATTCTTTATTGATCTTCTGATATTTGCACAGTCTACATTCATCTGTCATTCATAATAATGATAGTAAACCTATATATATATATATATATATATATATATATATATATATATATATATATATATACACACACACACACACATGTATATATATATATATATATATATATATATATATATATATATATATATCAAACATATATGTTGATCCATCAAAATTACATTTCATGGAAACTAAAACCTTCAAACTCACTTTTGCGAAAGTACACTTTGTTGAAAATGCACTTTCGCAAAACACAAAATAACGGAATAAAAAACACAATACTAAAGCACGTTTATGCAGAGGGGCAAGCCCCCCTGCACCCCCCATGTGGGAGACTGCGCCCTCCAAACCCCCCCTACTTAAATATACTAACTCCAAGATTGTACTACAGTGGGGAAAATTATATATTCCCTTACCCCACTGTAATGTGATTCAGCGAATCAACTTTTGCAAAAGTGCCCTTTCGGGCTCATCCTTCTGTTTGTCGATGAAGTGTACTTTCAACAAACAGAAGGAGACCCATATATATATATATATATATATATATATATATATATATATATATACATACATACATACATACACAAACAAATTCTAATTAATCCAATTAAGCAACCTTAATTAATTAATGGTGCACCTTTTTTCAAAGTAGGTTTAAAGGGCCAGAACTCAATACCAGGTGCATGCACAGCATTTAATCTACTAACCTATTCAAGTTTATATACTTCTGTCCTATTCACAGTATCACCACTACCTGACCCTCATTAATCATTTGTAGCACTAAACACATAAATCTATGTGAATTATCATTAAGTGAGACATGCTTAGCCAAAGCATTTGAAGTCTTCAATCTCATAATATCATATAGATATTGGGCTATCCTGTCATATAACCTATTACTAGTCTTGCCTTTATAAAATAAAGTGCACACTATACAATTAGCCATATAAACCAAGTTTATACTGTCAATCTCAGCATGATGATGAAATTCATATCTATAGTTAGTGAGAGGATGTATAAAATGATTAGTCACATCAACATAATTACAGTAATTATAGTTCTTACATGGACAGGTGCTCCTTACCACTTACAAACCCAGATCCCTAGTGACAGAAATAACAGGAACTGACCAACTATAACATAGCTGTCACTTTAGATGTTGTTTCTTCTTAAAAACTATCCTAGAACATGAGCCAACATTCTGTTTAATATCAGATGATGTCACTAAAAATGGTCAATTTGGTTTTATAATATTTATGATGGATCCAGTATTACTAGAATAAGTCATAATATATGGGCAAAAATAATTTCTACCATCCTCTCAGATATTTCATCACAAGTAAGGTGTGGTCACATTATGTCACCATGATCCTGTCTGATCTCATCGAATAGGCTCATAGGTTAGTACTAGGCTAACTGCCCTTGCGAGCCATTTTTTAAACCTAGCCAGTTATCCCCTCTGAGATTCAAACCCTGTACCTTGTGTTTGTAAGGCAAACACCTTAACCATTAGGCCACCTTCCTAATGCATTGTTTACCTTATTTTGTCCATACTCCCTTTTCATAAAGTCATTGTACATCACATTAGCTTCAGCCTGAAAGACGTCATTATCAGGTGTTAACCTAGATACCTACAAAACTGTCCTTTCAGAATATTCCTAAAAATATATCCTGGATGTATACTATAGTGATATAAGTAACTATTCTTCTTAGTATCCTTCTTATATATTCTAGTGACAAGATGTCTCATCTCATCACAATATAATAATATAATGAGAACATTTATAATATCAAAAGAGTGCTTCATTTCAGATTCCAAGAAATTTGTACTCAAATTAAAATATCCAACAAAATCACAAATATAGCCCTGGAGCCTTTACAAGCCTAGCCCATAGGATTACCCTGGCATCATGCCACCCGACATTAGTTCCCAGTGCCTCTGTCGAGCAGAGCCGCTAGAGTGATCCCTGAGGTGAATTTTCTATTTCCCATCCACTCATCAAGATTTCTGTTGAACAGGGCTAGTAAGATGCTCTGTTTGACATATATGGGAAGTCTATTAGATACCATGGGCAGTTTCTGGGTTATGAACCTGTCCCTCCAGCATGTTCTGTTGATTGTGGTAATGAGGTTGCATTCTCTGGAGCATGTGGTGTGGCGGGACTGGGATTTCTTTAGATGTAGCATTGTTAACAGAGCTGGGTCAGACATGGTTTTGTGAGTCAAGCAGAGATCACCTCTAAGTAGGCGATATGAGACAGAGAATAGTTGAAGTTTTTTGAGTCTGTCCATATAGGACAACTGTTTAAGGCCTAGGATCATCTTTGTGAGGTAATTTTGCATCCTCTCTAATTGTTGTTGCAGGCATCTAGTGAGGTACATGCCAAATGGGGCATTGTACTCAATGACTGGCCTAATGAGGGAAGAGTAGTGGGAGACAATGGCCTCTTACTTCCTGGATGCAAAACCCTTATTAATGAGCTGTGCAACATAGAAGGACTTTCTGACCACAGTGCCAATTTGGTGGCCAAAAGAGAGGTTGCTGTCAATCTGTGTTCCCAGACCTTTTATAATGCCTTCTGTGTTCAGTGGACTGCCATCGATGTGGTAATTCATGGCAACCGAGTTTTTCCCAAAGGGGATGGTGAAACATTTTTTTGGCATTGAGCTAAAGGTCATGGCTCTGACACCAGTTGTTCAGTGAGGCCTTTCTGCAGGATGTCAACATCACTTGGGGAGTTAATAATAGCTCCCAACTTGCAACCATCTGCAAACTTTGTCAGCCAGAGTCCCTTCATGTCGGCCTGGACTTCAGAAAAGTAGATACCAAGCAGGAGAGGACCCAGGACCGAACACTGTGGGACTCCACTCATGACTGGTCAGCAGTCTGACTTTGAGTCAGCTTCTTTCACACTGTGGGTTCTATCTGTGAGCCAGTTTGCAACCCACCTAGTGATATAGGGGTTGATGCCTACCTTAGTGAGTTTTTCTATGACTCCTGAGTGGGGAATGGTATCAAAGGCCTGGCCCAGATCAAGGTAAGTTGTATGAACCACCTTGCCCTCATCCATAGCTCTTTTGACTGACTCAGAGAAGTCAATCAGGTTGAGCAGGCATGATCTACCCTTCACAAAACCAAACTGTGTAGGATCCAGAGTTTGGAGATTCCCTATATCTTTGTTTGTTAGGTCCATGATGATGCATTCCATAGCTTTGCATATCAGACTCATCAGGCTAATAGGGTGATAGTTAAAGTGTCTGTAGTTGCTCCTCTTTTATGAAGAGGGATGACTGTAGCAGTGCGCAGTTCAATAGGGACAAAGCCTGAGGTGAGGCTGTGACTGAACAGGGCACACGTAGGGTGCCAGTTCACTCTGTAGTTCATGTAGAACACAAACAGGGATATTGTCAGGTCCCACAGAAGCTGTATTCTTGGCCTTGGACAGTGCTGTTTTAACCTGTGCAGCAGTAATACTGGGTGCCTGGCAATTTGCTGGTATTGTGATTGGTCCTTTGGGGGTGTAAAGTTGGCACTGAATCTATGATATTCATGCGATCCCAGATCAAAATATATCGCCTACAAATCTAGCATAATACAGAATATGAGTAGATAACTCATTACTCCCAAATGATGTTCTTGGACCTGTTCCTGTGCCAGTCCTGGCTGAACTTACTCACTATACTTCACTCATCCCTTCAACCCAAATTACTCTTCACAATCCTCTATGCCTCCTACTCCACTCGTTTTTGTTTTCCCCATTACCTTACCTTATTTAATTAAGCTCTGCAGACCTTTCCTCTACCTCTTTCCTCCCTAATGACCTAAGATACCCGAAGACATCCTACTCTGCACTCTTCTTATAATCTCCTTCTCTCCATCCTTCTTCCTTCTATAACTACGTCCCTCATGCTAAGACATTACTCAATTTCACCTCACTGTCTATAATCATGTAATCTCTGATATCTCTTTAAATATCTTAGTAAAATTGTGTCATGTCTCATTCACCACATTCTAATTTAGATAACAAATAATATGACTATCGAATTCTTCCTCACATATTCTCTTCAACTCATGTTATTACTTTTCATTGCACTCTGCTGTGACATATATGTTCTATGTTTTTAATCCTTACAAAATATTTTTCCACTCTTATCTTTGTATTGGAACATGATACTTTGTGATTTAAAATATCTGTACTGCTGTTTTATAATGTAGCACGATACTTTGTGATTGAAAACATCTGTATTTGACTTTTGAAATATTGTGATTGTGGAGCTTTTCTCCCTGGGCCTCTGCTGAAAATGGACGCTTTCTGGTCAGTCTGACTTTCCCGATAAACAAATGTCAACTAAAATAAATAAAATAATAATAAATTCTTTACAACATTCATTCTGAAAATCTGCAGATGAAAATTAATAACTTAATTACTCAGATGCAAGAATGCAAAAAGCTACAGCATGTTAATCATTCTAAACTGTGTAATTTTACATTGGCCATCATTTTCAAATTAAACACAACTGTTCTATACATCACCATGCAATTTGCTCTGTTCAGATAAATAATCTGTATTGTATTCTTTATGGTGTTTACTGGCACCCCTTACTTTAAATTAAGAGTGTAGGCATTCCCAACATTTTATTTATATTATTGTTAGATTTAATTAATCAACAATCTGCATGGAAACATGTCATGAGTAACTCATACCTGAAAAGGTACTGTAACAGTGAAAAATGTGAAAAATTAAATGCAGATGTCTGTGCTGCAGCTGCTTGCTAGTGCCTTGTTAAAATAAAAGTTTCATACAGTTAACTTGTTTAACTCTGCGCAGTACTATTAAAATAACTTGTTTATGTAACAGATGACATGTACAATACTGTACAGTTTACAGGTTTAATGTTTCAGGTTATACTTTTTAAACAATTAGGATGATAACCTTCAGTATACAGATCTGACAAGAAATCAGATCTAACATCATACATTTTTAATATCCTTTTTATATTTTTCCTCGTGCCATTCAGATCTTGTTTTATGAGAACAGTCTGTTGATGTTAACAGCTTTGGAATTTGTGTGATCTCATGCAGTCTGTTGAAAATGTACTTTGTGTTCTGTTTCAAGGTGAAATATGTGACAGTTTAGCGAGTCATCCATGCCTCCAGCCCTGTAGAGAGTTGTTCATTTCTTGCACCCAAGTCTCAGGAATTAAGGAGTTATCCTTATCAGCATTTTTCTTCAAGCTGTACCAGACATTAAACATTCATGTTACATAGTGCTCTATACCATTTTTATTGATTTTTAGCTAAGAGCAGTTTAACCCTTTAATATATATATATATATATATATATATATATATATATATATATATATATATATATATCTATATATATATATATATATATATATACACACACACACACACACACACACACACACACACACACACACACACACATATACATACATACATATATACACGCACTAGTAAACAGAAATGTATGCATCTAACTGACTATATTTTCCTACATATATTCTAGCAAACAGAAGTGTACATGCATCTAACTAGCAAACAGAAGTGTACATGCACTGTTATTTTTACTACACATTTAGTCTACTAAACAGAAGTATATAAGTTTAAATGTACATATCTAACTTCTTAACTCCTTTTTGTTTTTAAAACACACAAAACAGTCTACATTGGTATATATTCTTTAGACAAATCATAATTCTCATTATTGCTTATTGAAAACACATTGGGAAACAAAAGCTTTAGTTTTCTTTTGATACAGCAAGTTAGCACACAATTCCATATGGTTAACACAATGATAACATCCATTACTACTAGAATTAATTGATGACATTACAATAAAACCATTTAAAGCCACAGTAAAAATACAATGCAAAATTACAATACAAAATTATATGCATTAAAATATGTACCACAAGCCCTTTAAATTACTTGGGTATCTACCCTAAAATGTATTTCAATTTCAACAAAGCAGAAATAGTCACATTGTCATTTATTCCTGGAAAATTAGTTGCATCCAGACGCAATTGCCACTTTAATTCACAAATGTCAAGATGCATGTCTAAAACCCTGCCTTGCACATCCTTAACCAATTGTTGCTAAACAAAAAACTAAAAACATGCACCTGATGTGCAGAAATGTGTTTAGCGTAGGCTTCCCTTTTCTAATATCTGATAAATGCTTGTACACCCTATCTTTGAAATGCCTACTAGTCTTTCCTACAAAGAATGTCACAGGCAGTGCTCACATTTAGCCATATAGACCACATTTTGACTTAAACAATTAAAATGCCCATGAAATTGCACCCTGATTCCATTAATACATAACCTACTCCTAGTTTCCATTATGTGTTTACATATTGCATATCTTCCACATTTAAAATTATCCATTGTTCCATTGGTGCCATGGGGTGCCATCCAGCTACTCATCTCCAAAATGTCTTTAAAAGATCTATCCTTCCTAATGACAAATTTCAGGGCTCTTCCCAATTTGTGTTCAGCATCCCTATCCAACTGCAACAGCCTCCCCAGTTTTTTTTTTTGAATAACCTGGGTAACCCATTCCACATCCTGATTGAATGTAGTAATGAACATCAAACTACTTTCCATCTCCTTTCCGTCATTGTTCAATCCTTTATACCTTAGCACATTCCTGTTCCTTATTGTTGCTGCAGTTCCTATTAAAATGGATCTATAAAAACCTCCAATCCTTTTTCTTATAATTTCTTCTTTACCAAAGTACACAAGGGTAACCTTTCTTCTTGAATAAACCTATTATATAGTCGGTTTCACCAAAAAACTCCAACTCATCACTAACCATCCTGGCTGCCCTTACCAAATACCCGTTTACTGTGGACTTTTTCTGATGGCAAGGGTGCCAACTATGGTATTCCAAATAGGAATTTGAGAAGTTAGCTTTTCTATGTATCCTTGACACCAAACACTTATTCCTTCTGTCAATCCTTAACTTTACATCTGAGTAGGATATTATCTCATGGCTGTATTCATAGGTGAATTTAAAAAATTCTACTGTCTGGTTGATGTTCTTGCTCCCTCCCCTCATAGATCTGCAACATTCCATCTCCACTCACACGCACCCTACTAAAGCTTATGTTTCCACACTAAAATTATTTTAACTTACACCTTCTGAGCTCCCTCCTCAATAACTTCCCTGATTGCTTATCTCAATACTGTTCTTAATTCTGAATGTTTCTCAAATTTATGCCTAATGTATTTTTCTCAAAATTTTGCCTAAATGTATTAATGTTTTACCTCTACTGTGCATAATTGTCTAGTAATTTTAGCATCTATTTAACTCTGCCAATATCACAGTCTTTCTCCTCATCCTTAAATGATTTCTCAAATTCAAGCCTAAATGTATTAATTTTTATCTCTACTCTGTATAATTATATTGTAGTAAATGTATGTACCTAATTTTTGTCAATATTGGAGCTTTTCTCCCCAGGACTCCATTGAAAACGGGTTCTTTTGGCCCAATGGACTATCCTGGTAAACCAACTGCAAATAAATAAATAAATAAATAAATAAATGTATACAAGAAATTTACTCAACACATCCTTTAGCCCTTCGCAAACAATAAAAAATATCATCCAGGAATCTTGTATAATGCTTAATATGGGCCATAAATATACCAGGTAATATATATTCTTGTTCCCAGTATGACATAACATAGTTGGCATATATGGGGGCACATGCAGCCCCCATAGCCACACCGGTTAGTTGTTTATAGAACTGTCCCTCAAAATGCAAGAAATTGTTGTTCAGCACAGCCTCCATTAATATAGTAAACACATTAATATGGTCTTGGTCAAATAACTGGGTTTTATTTAACTGTTCTTCCAACTATTCTAACCCAACTACATGGGGTATCACGGAAAATAAATTACATACATCCACAAAATTGTGTCTTCAGTAATAACTGTATCTCTTAACTTTTCTAAAAAGTGCCATGAATCTTTGGTAATATAGATAAACACATCCAGCCTTTTTGTAAATGATAATCAAGATATTTGCTAATGAAACAAGTTTTAGCACGTTTCCCGTCCACTATAGGCCTGGACTTTAAATTTTCTAATCCCTTATGTATTTTCAGTATTCCAAATATATTGGAAACCATAGGATATTCATTTTTTTCAAATATCTGTGTTCATTTTTGTTAATCTGCCCCTGATATAACATGTCATCCAACAACAAGTCCAATTATTTGTAAGCTATGTGAATCTCATTAATGTTACTTTCACTATAAGTATCATCCATCAAAAGCACTGCCATATTGTCAAAGTAATATTTTTTATCCATTATCACTACCCCATTTCCCTTATCGGGTTTCATTATACGTATATCCCTATCTTGAGCAATTTCAGCTAATGCACCTCTCTCCTCCATGGATAAATTGCTTTTGCAGTGCCTCTGTTTTCTCTTAAATCCTTCCCTAATATTGATTTCACATGCTTTTTCATAGACATCTACTATATTGTTGGCAGTGGGGTTAAAACTACTAGGCCTTTTTAAACCTGGCCCATATGTTTCCATGGTTCCACTTTTAAACAATATTTTTAAATTAATTTTCTGTGTGAACAACTTTAAGTCAATTAAGGTGTCAGACAAAACCCCACGTCTACCTGGCACAAAGGTGAAGCCTTTACATAACAAATCTGCATGCATAACAGCCAAAGCTCTTTTAGAGTAATTATATAACTTATAATTACCCAGCGTATTAGTGATAATGTCAGGGTTACCCCTACTGACTTTTTATTCCATGTTTAATGAAACATCAAACAAAACATCAAGTTCAACTTGTGCATTTTCATTACAGACATCATTACTATCCCCCTGTTCATTACTGCATACAACAATATGCCCACTATTAACACACACAATGCCCCTGTTGTTCAGTTCATTTTTACTGGTATTATGTCTATTTTCACCCCATACCATCAATATACCCATTGATATGTCCATAGTCAAAACATTTAGCAAGCTCAGCCTCTAAATACAGACTTACTTCACCCAGAGAGCCCATTAATGTATCCTTGGCTGATAATGCTACTGGCACTGATGCTGATATTTTAATCCTTTGGTCTCTGCTCCACAAATTTCCTGGTATCATTCCCCATTGAATAACTGCCTTGCCCCTTCTCTTTCAGTCTCTTGAATCTCCTGGGGCCGCCATCTAAAGGGGAATCCATCTGCCATTGCTGATAACTTCTCGGTGGGGATGTCACTTCCTCGTTTAATTTGCTTCCTTGATTAGTTGAACCCACCTTGTTACCATGCCGACTGACTGAAAAAGGATACGCCTTAGCTTTGAGATATTCATCACAGTCCCTTTTTAGTTTATTAGCTTTCCACTGAAAAATATTGCTGCAACTATGTTCAGTGCCAGCCAGCATGTTATTGTAGTTAGACTGATAATGTTCAAAGAGCAAGTCTTTTTTAATATACTCATTTTGCTGTTCCAATTCAGAAGCTAGCCACTCAGTTGTATGACCACTGTGTTTAATCATTTTCATTAACTCTACTCCTGCATAGTCAAATAATTTATGCACCTCATTCAACATTTCCTGGTTCCCCTCTGCACCATTGGAATACTTCTAAAAGCTCAGACCATGGGGCACCTGACCCAGTTCAACATTTCTTTCAAGATAACTGTTTTCAAGCTCCAATTTCTTGAAGCTAAATATTTTTGTGTCAAAGATTTTAATTCTGTCAGTCAAGGATTGATTGGGCAAATTCACAGGTGTAGAGACATGATTATTTTCAGTATGAAAATTAAAATTATTCAGCTTTCACTGCTCACCATTTGTTGTTGTAGAATTTCCAACACTGTCAGAATTGACATTAACAGAGATAGATTCACTGTCCCCTACCACACTTGATGGTACAGATAATTGAGTCCGATTAACTTGCGCGGGTTGGGTAAGTGGGTATCCAAGACTTCCAAAAATGCTGCTGCCCCCTTCATTGTGCTGTTTGCCCATTAAAGCTTTAATTTGAGCAGTATGCTCCACCAACTGCTGGTTGATTTTGTGTAATAATTCTACTACCTCATTACTGGATTCCATACCTTCCATGTCCCAGGGTGCATAACCGACTTCACACCAAACAAGATAACCAAGAGTCCAGCAGTAACAACAGAAGAACCACTGGCCACAGCGACTGAATTCAAAGCTTTTATTGTCAACCAACGACAGACTTTATCAACAGGTTTAGCGCTTTCATCCAAACACTATTAGGACTTCCTCAGAACTACATAATGCTAAAATCCCAACCATTAAATACCCATGCCCTTCCACTTAACAATCTTACTTACACATTAATTGATGACATTACAATAAAACCATTTACATACACAGTAAAAATACAATGCAAAATTACAATGCAAAATTACACGAATTAAAATGTGTACGACAAGCCCTTTAAATGACTTGGGTATCTACTCTAAAATGTATTTCAATTTCAACAAAGCAGAAATACTCACATTGTCATTCATTCCTGGGAAATTAGTTGCATCCCAATGCAATTGTCACTTTAATTCACAAATGTCAAGATGCAAGTCTAAAACCTCACCTTGCACATCCTTAACCAATTGTTGCAAAACAAAAAAAACTAAAAACATGTTCCTGATGTGCAGAAATGCATCTAGCCAAGGCATTAGAAGGCTTCCCTTTTCTAATATCTAATAAATGCTCGTACACCCTATATTTGAAATGCCTACTAATCTTTCCTACATAGAATGCCAGGCAGTGCTCACATTTAGCCATATAGACCACATTTTGACTTAAACAATTAAAATGCCCATGAAATTGCACCCTAATTCCATTAATACATAACCTATTCCCAGGTTCCATTATGTGTTCATATATTGCAAATCTTCCACATTTAAAATGACCTAACAATACCAGATTATTTTTATCTTGTAATCTTGTACAGGCTGTCTGATATTTCTCAGTAACCTGTTCTGCTGACTCTAAAGCTCTTATGCTCTTCTGAAAAAGTGTTTGCATATGTTGTTTAAACTTTCTGAACTAATTTTATCTGTCTTTTAAACATTTGTTAAATGTTTCTGTTAGTTCACCATGAACCTCATCCCAGTCCTTATCTATTTTGTACTGTGCAGTGGCTTTATTACACTTTTGTCTAAAGGGTGCAACAATATGTACAGGAGATTCTGTCAATAACTGATTTGACTGCTGTTGTAACTCTGAAATTAACATTTCACATGTGGTGACATGATATAACTGTTTAACATCTGGAAATAATTCAAGTGTATGACCCTTTACTTCTGTTTTATCATCAGAAGATGTTTCTTTGCACTTCAGTTTGCTAACAATTATCTGCACTGTATTTTATGACATTGCACATAGAAAGCAGTTTTATATGACTTGCACAATAAACATACTGTCATATCACAGATTTTTCCATTGAGATACCAGTCAAACGTAATTCATTTACATAATTTCTGACTGTCAACTTGCCCTAATAAGGTTTTACATTTATTAATATGTTGCCCATACCAGTTTCGTAATCTCTCCCAAATTTTATCTGGTCTGTCTGACACACTTAGAATAAAGTTCTGTTTACACTTTTTACTAGCCTGATTAACGGCATCCATACTGTCATGTAACACACAAAAATGTTCTTACCAAAGTCAACAATGACTTCAGATAGCCGGTATGATTGCCGTATTTGGTTGGAAAACTTCTATAGTTACTTGAAAAGATGGCAAAAATGAGGCTGGGATTTGCAGATTCGAAACATGAAGATTCACTGACCTGGAGAATTTATGGAACTGCTTCCTTCCTGTATAGCAGTCTCACTCTGAATTCAGATTTCTGAGGAACTGTACTGCTGCAAACTGTGGAAACTGAAGTGCTCCTATTCAGGACTCAATCATGTACATAGATGTTAGTTACTGTGCTTTTACTGAAGTGATCTTATACAAGGCACCACTCCGACATGTTCAAATGCAGACAAGGCTTGCCACTGAAAAATTAAAAGCAGATGTCTGTGCTGCAGCTGCTTGCTAGTGCCTTGTTAAAACAAATGTTTAATACAGTTAACTTGTTTAACTCTGTGCAGTACTATTAAAATAACTTGCCAATGCAACAGACGACACATACAATACTGTACAGTTTGCAGCTTTAATGTTTCAGGTTATACATTTTAAACAATATGGATGATAATCTCTTGCATAAATAACCAACAGGAAAACAGATCTAACATGATACATTTTTAATGTCCATTTTATATTCTTCCTTGTGCCATTCAGATCATGTTTCATGAGAATAGCCTGTTGATGTTAACAGTTTTGGAGTTCGTGTGGTCTCATGCAGTCTGTTAATAAGCTACTATCTGAAGTAGTTAACGTCATTTGATCATCAACCTGTGGGTTCCGGATCAGATACGGATCCAAGCCAACAGCTTACCAAGCTAAAGATCCGAGCTCCAAGCTCCCCCTTACCCATACTACCCTGCAACCTCCTTCCAATCCCCAGATCTCATTTGCCATGGCTTCGGCAGCAAGAGATTTCTGAGCTCCAAGAGGTTAGTTAGTCTAAACTCATGGTTTTCAGTGTGTGTATGCCCTTTTGTGTGAATATTTACTATTCTTCCCCTTATTCTCTATTGGGTGTTTTTGAGTGCATAGTTCTTGACCATTTTGTAGTTTAGAGAGTTGCTTAACTCCTGTTGTGTAGGCCTCCCCTTCCCACCCTTAGTGAGTGTGTGTGTATGTAGCGGTATGTCTGAGAGTCAGAAACTGACTTTCTCTAAGTGCATAGAGTGTGGCCATAAGCTATCCCCCACTGATAGCCACATTCTGTGGGTAGTCTGTTTGGGGGTCCCCCATTTATCGTCCGGCTGCAAAATTTGTGCAGCCTTTAACCCCCAGGCCCTGCAGGATCACAGGACCAAGCTGATTCTTGCAGGCCTCTTACCCACAGAGTCGGCTACTTCTTCTGTTCCCCCTTCTATTTCTTCAGCCACGGCTGTGGCTGTTCAGCTTTCTGGCCCTCCTCCCCTGTCCAGGACTCACACTCGCATCTCTTCACAGGGAGAGAGAGAGGCCAAGAAAGACAGACACAAAGAAAAAGTAAGAGATAAACAGAGAGAAAAAGAAAGAGACAGATACAGAGAGAAGTGTCGCAGGAGGCAGGCCGAATTGTATCCGTCGGCCCCTCCTGCCAAGGTGTTAGTATCTCCACAGAAAATTTCAAGGCCGTCTTCCCCTCAGCTCTGTAATCCACTATTTTCCCTGGAGCTGGAGGAGGGGGCTCAGCCCCCTTCGAGGTCATCCTCACATCGGCCCTGCCGGCTGGTGTTGGTGGCATCCTTGAGGTCTACTAGGAGCCTCGCTGAAGCCGATATGGACCGGATGATGATGAGGTTTCTGCAAACTCAATTGCAGATGGGAGTGTTGCTGCCCCCCCCCCAGCCGGAGTGAGGAGTTTGGCCCCGACATTTGCCTGGTAGCTTCTTCTGCGATCCACCCTCGGGTTTTGGAGTCTATGGATCCGAGGAGCCCTGGAACCAGGGAGTCAGCGCCGATGGTACCTCCTTACCTTGACTCCGGCTATGCCCTCAAGCTTGTCGGATCCATTCTCGGATCCGAGCTCTCGGAGCCGAGATCTGGGAGTTGGATCCAAGGGGATGAGTGTGTCTTCAGCCCCGTTGTGGTCGGCGCATACTGTCTCCTTGGGCCTGGCTGTGCCAGCATTGGCTCCAATCCCTTCATCGGATCTGAGGGGTACAGCTACCCACACCACCAGCTTCAGGGAAGCCAGTTCACCTTCGGTATTCAATGTTGTGGAGAGGGTTCTCTCTGGAGGAACAAGACCCCTCACTCTTTCCTCAAAGTCCACCCCTGCTCCCTCGCAACTGAGTTTGTCCTCCATCATCCAGTCCTCTCAGGGGCAGCCTGTATCTGGTATGCCCCAGACAGCTCCCCATGAGGAATATGAGATGGTTTGTGAGCCCTCCCCGGAGAGCCCCCCGTGGAGGTCCGTCACTCATGCCCATGCAAGTGGAGACACATGGACTCCCCTGAATCTCTCACAAAAGATACTGACTTGGAGGAAGGGGTAGGTTCCCCCAGATCACCCCCCAAAGACATCTCCTTTGGAGACATTATGGAAATTCTTTGCCTGAGGCCCTTCTACCTCTTCGGTGTCCCCCCCGGCTGACTCTCTGGTGGACCTTATCACTACCAGAGCCTGGAAGGAACTGGACACTGTGGAGCCAATACCCAAATGGCCCGATAAGGTATTGTGTCCTTCTGCAGACAAAGAATCTTGGAGTAAGGGTTCCCCGTTTGATGCCATGGTGGTGATGGTGGCCACTAAAAAGGAACTCGCCTAGGAAAGTTCCTCAGTCCATCCCCCAGACAAGGAGTCCAGGGCAATGGATCATCTTGGAAAGCGGACTTTTGCTTCAGCTATCTTTACTATAAAGGCACTGAATTACATGGCCCACATAATCAGACTGCAGCGCGACTTTGTCAAAGAGTATGCTGAGTCCCCCCCGGAGTCGATTTCGGCCGAGGATAAACGGACTTTCTTGGCTGGTATGGCCACTCTCAAATCCATGTCAAATATGTCCATGCATTTACTCTCTCATGCCACCAAGGGAGCTGCTAGGGTTGCCGTGTCTGGTATTGCTATGAGGTGTCATGCCTGGCTCTGGCTTTGTGATTTTTCAGAACCTTTCAAGGCATCCTTCGCTAATGCCCCATTTGACATTTCGACCCTGTTCGGGAAGACCATCTGAGATACGCTTGTCCAGAGTGAGAAGGATGGGAAAACACTGTCAACCATCGGGATCCACTTCTCTAATCTTCAAAGGCATTTTTTCCAGGAACCAGCAGGGGAAAAAGAAGCTGTGGTTCTGGAAATTTCAGAAGTCCCAAAACACTCAGGACTCCTTCTCCCTCAGAGGCAGTGAGGGACAAGGCGGACACCTACCCAGAGGCAGCAGTGGACCAAAGAACTTCGGGTCATGGGAACCTTTTTCCAATCGACCCGCACCGCAACCCTGAGGGGTTGCCTAACTGCTCCTCTCTGGAGGCAGTCAGGGGCATTTCTCGAGGCACCTAGCCCAATGGGAGTCCATCACATCAGATCACTGGGTGCTTCAGATAATATCCAGAGTTTATTCAATTCCCTTCATAAACAACCCACATTGTACAAGACACCTCCCGGATGTCCCACCCACTCAAAGGGAGGCGGCAGCTTTGGAGATAAGAAAGCTGCTAGAAAAAAAGAGGGATCCAGCCAGTGCCCTTAGACCAGTCCAGATCAGGTAGCCATTCTAGGTTCTTTTTGGTGCCAAAAAAAGACAGGGGACTTAAGGGCAGATTCTCGACCTATCTGAGATGAACCTGTCCATTGCCAAGGAAAAGTTCCGGATGGTGATGCTACAATCTATCCTGCCCTTCTTGCAGTAGTAGGACTGGATGTGCTCGATAGACCACAAGGATGCTTCTACCATATTCGGATGGAGAGGCGATCCAGGAGGTTCCTCCACTTTCAGCTAGCAGCTAGTCATTACCAGTTCAGGGTCCTACCCTTTGGTCTCACCACAGCCCCCAGGGTGTTTGCCAAGATCATGGCAGTTGTAGCAGCCCACCTGAGGCTTCAGGGCATTCAGGTCTTTCCGTACCAGGATGACTGGCTTCTCACTGCCTCCACCAGGCATCAACTTGTACTAGCCATGGATTTCTTCCTTCAGTTATTTATCCAGCTGGGGATCATGATAAATTTCAAGAAGTCTTCCCATCAACCTGTTCAAATCTTGGATTTCATAGGAGCGAGAATAGACTCTCTTCAGGCCAGGATATTTTTGACTCCAGACAGACTTCACAACTTGGCTCTGCATGTATTGGCACTCCTTCAATCCCGTAGACCACCAACGGAGTTAGTCCTGAGAGTCCTAAGGTCCATGGCAGCAGCTATAAACCTTATTCCTTGTGCTCATCTGCATATGAGAGTTTTACAGTGGACGTTACAGGTTCAGTGGTCTCTACTACATCAGTCTCTAAATTTTCCAAACCCTATGGGCAGGGTGTGCAAGAAGTCTCTCACGTGGTGACTTCAAACCCAGGAATTGCAAGAAGGATGCCCTTTTGTTGCGCTTCCACCCCAAGCCATGGTGACCATGGATGCCTCCCATTTAGGGTGGGGTGGCACTGCTCGGGCAGGACTATCCAAGGCATGTGGACTCAGAGCAAGACCATTCTGCATATAAATGTTCTGGAGATGAGAGTGGTCCTTTTAGCATTGCAGGCCCTTCATGCCTCTCTTCCACTGGGAACTATTGCTATCCAGTCAGAAAACATGTCAGTGGTCGGGTACATCAACAAACAGGGGAGAACCAGGTCTTAACTACTTTGTCGAGAGGCCATGAGAGTGTGGGAATGGGCGATCTCCACCAACCATTTTCTGATAGCAATGCACATTCTGGGTTGGTCCAACATCTTGGCAGACAAATTGAGCAGGACTATCCTTTCACCTTACGAGTGGTCTCTGAACCCTTATGTAGCAGACCACATCTTCCTCAAGTGGGGTCAACCTTGCTGCGATCTCTTCACATCACCGTCCAACACAAAGTGCAGTGAGTTTTTCACTCTGATTCCCTCGATGGGGGAAACCCCCAGAGATGCTCTTGTCCATGCTTGGCCACCTGGTCTTCTTTATGCATTTCCCCTGCTTCCTCTCCTGACAAAGTTTTTACAGAAAGCTTGTCAGTTGGGGAGCAGAGTTATCCTCATAGCACCATTCTGGCCTCATCAAGTTTGGTTCCCTTGCCTACGGTCTCATCTCCTAGCTCCACCCTGGATCTTGGATCCCATACCGGATCTAATTCATCATCTCTCGGGAATTGCTCCCCTGCATCTGGACAGCCTCAGGCTCACAGCTTGGTTACTCCATTTCCATTAGTTGCTAGGACTCCCGGTATCTCTTCCCCAGTTAAATCCATCCTGATAGCGGCACATAAGTCCTCTACCAGGAAAGTCTACAGTAGTAAGTGGAAATGTTTTTTTTCCATTTGGGCTTCAGAGAGAAATCTGGATCCTTTTACTGCTCCGGTTCCGTGTTAGACTTTTTGCCTCATATTTTCCAACAAAGGGCTAACTCTTCCACAGTAAAAGTGCAGATGGCGGCTATTTCCCATTTTCATGCTGGGGAAAATTCAGCCTCCCTAGCTGCTGCCAGAATTTGCAAGACTTTTTGAAGGGTACTTTTCTTCTGAGGCCTCCTATTAAGAATCCTTCTCCACCGTGGGATCTGACTTTGGTCCTTTAGGCTTTGGTCGCACCCCCATTCAAACCTGCAGCATCAGTTGACTTGAAATTCTTAACATGGAAAATGGCCTTCCTGGTGGCTATTACTTCAGCCAGGAGAGTGTCGGAACGTCAAGCCCTGTGTATGAAAATGCCTTACCTAGTGTTTCACAAAGATAGAGTATGTCTCAGGATTAACCCGTCCTTTCTACCTAAAGTTGCTTCGGAGTCAAAAATTAATCAGTTCATTAATTTGCCTGTATGTTTCCCTAATTTTCAAAATAAAGGGGAATATAAACTGCATTTACTTGATGTGCACAGACAGTTACAATTTTATTTGCATAGGTCCAAACCTTTCCGTAAATCTGATCAGCTTTTTGTTTCCTTTGCTAAACCATTTTTGGGAAAAACAGTTTCAAAAGTGACTATCGCTAAATGGATTTCACTTTGTATTTTGCAAACTTATAGAGAACTTGGATTACCAGCCCCAGAAGGGGTGCATGCTCACTCTACCCATTCTATGGCTACTTCAGCTGCATTCTGGTCTAGAGTTTCCCTGGACGATATCTGCTCGGCTGCTACCTGGGCTTCCTCTCATACCTTCATTACTCATTATAAACTAGATTTGGTGTCTAGAGGAAGGGCTTCCTTTGGCTCTGCAGTGCTCCGGAATATCCTTCCTTAAGGGCCTTCCAAGATTCGGGTAGCTGGGGACTCTGTCCCACAGGTTGATGATCAAATGAAGTTAACTACTTAAGATGAAGTTATGTACTCACCATAATGTTCCATCTGAGTAGCTAGACTTCATTTGTCAGCAACCTTCCCTCCCTCCTTCCCCCTGACCTTGCAGGTTATTTGTCCTTTTGGGATCAATGTCCTGTATGTGTCAAGCCTGATGTATGAGTTCGGGTCAGGTTTTGTTTGGCTTAGGTTGTTGGGTGTCACATTGTTAGGTGGCAAACTCGATCTGAGGATTGGAAGGAGGTTGCAGGGTAGTATGGGTAAGGGGAAGAGCTTGGAGCTCGGATCTTTAGCTTGGTAAGCTGCCGGATCGGATCCGTATCGCATCCGGAACCCACAGCTTGCTGACAAATGAAGTCTAACTACTCAGATGGAATGTTATGGTGAGTACATAGCCTCTTTTTATGTTCTGTTTCAAGGTGAATTATGTGACAGTTTAGTGAGTTGTCCTTGCCTGCAACCCAGTAGGGAGTTGTTCATTTCTTGCACCTGCATCTCAGGAATTAAGGAGTTATCCTTATCAGCATTTTTCTTCAAGTTGTGCCAGACACTGAACATTCATGTTACATACAGCTGGATACTGTTTTTTTTTTTTCTTGACTTTTGGCTAACAGCAGTTTAACCCCTTAAAAAAAACAAAAAAAACCCTATATATATATATATATATATATATATATATATATATATATATATATATATATGATAGCAAATGTGAAATGTATGCATCTAACTGACTATATTTTCCTACATATATTCTAGCAAACAGAAGTGTATATGCATGAAACTAGCAAATATAAGTGTACATGAACTATTATTTTTACTACACATATATTCTACTAAACAGAAGTATATATGTCTAAATGGGTCTAGGACATATACTCGACTAATCAAATCACCGAAAGTCAAAATCACGCACACAGAACAACGGAAACACTTGAAAACACAGGCAACCGAATATTAGAACACTGAAAACAGCAGAACGGCAAATACGTACAGGTAACACACACACAACACAAACACTCCAAAAATAAATACACCAGACACATACACTTAACATAACCCTATGACTAACCCTCCACTAAACCATACATACACTACAACCAATCCACTTATCTTAACCCAACCCTAACCCTAAAGTCCGTGACTACCACACACACACACCTTACCCGCTCCCTAACCCTAAAGTCCCTATCGCACACACACCTTACCCTCTCCCTAACCCTAAAGTCTCTATCGCACATACACCTTACCCTCTCCCTAACCCTAAAGTCCCTATCGCACACTTACCTTAATCCAGTCCGTAACCTCTGCTGCACCTATTTGCCATTCTGTTCATTTCAGTAATCTCATATTCGCTTACCTGTGTTTTCGGTTGTTTCCGATTTCGGTGTTCTGTGTGCACAAGATTCACGTTCGGTGATTTAATTATGCGAGTATATGTCCTAGATCCATCTAAATATATATATATATATATATATATATATATATATATATATCTAACAAACAATGATTTGCAGTTTAGCTCATCAATACATAACTTCAAGCAATTTAATGTTTTGACCCTCACTGGCCATTTTTCAGTTAACTGTGAGTAAATTAGCACTTTAAACTACAAAATGTACAGTGTGATCCATATATGTAGTTACAGC
>NC_056726.1:664377954-664392954 GCF_019279795.1 Protopterus annectens | reverse complement strand
GCAGTCATATCTGCGAGCAGACGGGAAGGAAATGACTGCTGGAATTGAACAGAAACTCTTCTGGGGACTGCAGAGGTATCTGCAAGTGAGGCAAGCAGGAAGAAAAGGACTGCTTGAATTATCTGTGAACGAGAAGCAAAGGAATGCTTGAATTGAGGTATTTGAATTGCAGAGGTTTGAAATGAACAGGTGTGTGTGTGTGTATGTGTGTGTGTGTGTGTGTGTGTGTGTGTGTGTGTGTGTGTGTGTGTGTGTGTGTGTGTGTGCGTATATTTGTGTGTTTACCTTGAAGGTGGCAGAGGTAGGTATCATTCTGGTGTACATATACTTTGTAGCAACACTACGTCTGCCTTTGCAGTGTATATAAATTTTAAATATTTGTCTACCTTTTTCATTGTTAACTCACTTACCAATGCACTTAATTTTCAAACTTAAGGTGACCTTAACTGTTGCTTTTAGCTCTGGTCATAATGAAAAAAAGTCTTTGGGCCAGTTCACTTGCTATTAGGTTAAAAAATGAATAAATGAAACACATGGAATACAATGACTTATGCTTTCTGTAGCACTCACATAGCTGAAATCAGTGAATTGATGTTTCATTGTAATACTATTATTTCTGCATTATTTCTAATTGAGTAGCTGCATGGCTTCAGAATACATACGAGGTTGCATATACAGTGTTATGCCACTACAATGTTGGAATTTTAGCAGTTAGCTCTATGCCATTAAGATTAATGAAAAAATGTAGTTATTATCTTCCCATCAGTCATACTTTACAGAAAGAAATATAGCAATTTCCACATATAGTTGTTACCTGTGTAGATGCATGCATTAAATACTGTTCTTTTGTTAAATTTATCTTTAATGGTATCAGGTTACTTTATTGAAATGAGCAGTCATGTGCAGTATATATAGCATACCCCCCCCCCCACACATTATCAGATCTCTTTTAAATGGGGCATTTCTTAATAAAATGGTTTATAAACTTTTAATTTAGCTCTTGGTGGTGTCAGCTGCACATAGAAGGGGAGCTTATTCCATAATGTGGGGGTCCTTTAAGGCAGAGGATTCCCCAGCATGTTCTATTTATATCACAGGCAAAGTGTGGGTCCTTGGATCTGGAGTTTCTTTTGCTGTTTATTGTCTGGATGTGCAAGATATCCATCAGAGCAGGATTTGAGGATGCCTTATATGCCAGTCAATCTTATATTAAGCTGTAGGAGACTGAGTACAAAGTTAGGGCCTTAAGGAACTTTGTTTCATTGCCTACTGGAAAAATGTTCAAACAATAAGTTTAAAATGAGCTCTAACACATGTGCTGTATTATACAAGGAATATAATTTAATAAAATCAGGAAGGTGTATAAAGAACACATGTATGTTTCTTGTTTTGTGTGCAAGGGGCCTATAATTTGAAACAACCCAAAGGTAATCTTTATCCACCACTGGCCAGATGCATTTTCTTTGGATGTGGTGTGGGTTTCAATGCTGTTTCAATGAATGTGAGTTTCAGGGGCAGAGAAATGTTAATGCTAAGGCTATTTTCATTGTGAGACAGTATTGCTTTGTTTAGCAGACGTCTTTTAGTGTTTATGCATTGTGCTATAAAATGAAAAAAATAAAATCCAAATAATCATTATAGAAGTAAAGCAGTATGCACTCATTAGTGTTTACGGTAAATGGTGCAAAATAGCTAGGTAATGGGACATTGGAATGGCTGCAGGGGGACTCTGGTGCCATATTTTGATTGTTCAGTTTGCGTTTGAAAGTTGGCATCCCATAATTCCACTGGAGTGGGGGGGTACATAATTATCTATGCAAATTTTACGCTAATCAGCATACGGATTTGTACCTATTTTTCATGGGCCTTGTCCAGATTTTTGATGTTTCCAAATTGAGAGGTATGGTGATCCCTCAAGATAAACTGGAGTTTGAGGCTTCAGAATCCATAGTTTGGGGTGTTTTGATTAATTTCTTGTCATTATGATACATGCAAAAATGTATATAATAAAAGTGAAGTGAGCTGTTTGCCGAAATTGTTGAATACAGTATCTGTTTTTATCCATAAAACTTACCTTTTGTCTTTTGCATTATCACAGATTTTTTTTCTGAATGATATAAATCAGAAAAATATTTATTTTTTATAATTGTTTAAATCATTTTCCATATCACGAGGCACTAAATGATGGCACACTATATATATCCTCTGCACTTCCTAGACATGTACTACTAAACCTGCATTTTTGTTTAAACAATGTTATTTATTTCTACCTGCACATTTCTTGAAGGAAAGAATGCTTAAAATACTAGGCATTGTGTATCTTGTGTGACTAGAAATAATTTGCCTTGTGTTAGTGGTTGCTTGAAATACTTGATGAATTAATTATTTACTTAAAAACTCAGTCAAATGGTTAAATATGAGATCCTAAATGATAACTGTCCATGACTGTAGAATTAAGCCTTTTCATGGATTTGACATCCTCCTTAGTTTTAAATCACCCCATTCAACTTTGGTCTCCTGTAGTGTTGTAGGTGCAGTGGTTAGAGGCAGCAGGCAAATTAGACACTCAAGAACTTTCCATAAGTGCCATATGGCTTGGACTAATTCTTAAGTGCAAACATTTGTATGCACATGCTCTGTTCTGTACTGTACTGTACTAACAACTGAGCATCAATGTAATATGAGAGATAGCTGGAAATAACTATATATAGCTGTATATAATATAACAATCACTTTAACATCTACAGTTACTCTACTGATACTTTAAAAATGTTCAGTCTTTGACCTCCTGTCTTATTTATGAATGTCACATTCATCACATCCCATAGATTGATACTAAACTTCACTGATGCATGTAACTACTTTGATTCAGACACACCTCCTTATCAGTGCTGTGACTAGCTATATTAAAATAATTTACTTTTTTGAAGTCATTAAGTTCAAGCTTCAATCCATACAATTCAATTGTCCACAAATAGGAATTTTCTGGAAAACCTTTTGTAACAGTTTTTTCTGCATATTTGAAAACCTATGTTTAATACACAATAATGCCATATCCTTGTATCTGAGATATATATATATATATATATATATATATATATATATATATATATATATATATATATATATATATATATCTGCTGTATGCATCTCTCAAAGTTTTGTTGTGCTCCATAGAAATTACAAGTATAATGATAACTGTAGCTTCATTTGTTACAGAAATGGTCTGATGTATGCTAATGGCAATTGATTCTGAATAGATTTACTGTACTGCTTACACATTTTGAGTGGAAGTAGTGATTTTTATTGCTGACACATTCAGTGCTTCTTCTGGAAAAAAAGGTTCCTAAGCTCAGTGGAATAACCTGATCAATAAATGGAATAAATAGATCAAAAGATATATACTCTAATGTTTTAAAATCTTTTACCATTGTAAACTATGCCATAGTTTCTTTAAAAAAGTAAAGGATTTACTGGTAATGTTGGGACAGACATGAAATACTGAATAAATTATTTGGCTGAGCTATCAGAAAAGAGAAGCAGTGGCCCTTAAAAATTCAAGACATTTTAGAATTCACTGTGGCTTTCTATTTGAGCTGACAAAATAATATGTGAAACATTTTCCTTCTCCTAAAAAATCAGGGTAACTTGAATGATGAATACTGTTGATGCACAAAAGGCCAGAAACCAGAACTGGATTTGAGAAACTAAATACTGACTTGACAAATCAGTCTTGTACATAATATTATTTGCTTCTATAACAGAATACATTACAGTAGTTAGGGAGCAGCAAAAAAAATTCTTAACAAAAACATTTAAAAGTACCCAGTCTTCCACAAAGAATATGATGCAGGTTAGTGCAGACTTATAGCAGGTAGGACATATTAAACATGGTGACCATTTGAAATTTTAGGACCCTCTAGATCAAGTCCCTAAACATTGAGACTAAACGACCGAAAAAACAGACTTACATACACCAAGTCCATGATGGACATTTCCCAGAAGGTTCCCTTCTCCAATGTACGGTGATCATGGATTTGGTATATATAAGTTGAGGGAAAGGAGAAGAAAGATGTTTGAGATTCACTCTTCTACTTGATTTTTGGCCTTTTATTTTTTGACGTATCAGCACTTGGCACTTTAAGTGCCGACATTTCAGTAGGCAGCCATTAAACACCTTTGATGGGTTAGGCAGACACATACACCAATGAATCTGAGTATGGCTAAATGCCTACTCAGATGTTAGCTTTGCATGAGACATGTTGCTGTTTAAATAATTATTAACACAAATTAGACATACTTGACAAATGTCATAGTGCTGTTTCCGGGGAACAAAGATGCTTGAGAACACTGTAAAAGGGAAACGTGGAGTGGGACTATTCTCTTAATGTCTTAACTATGCATGATTCAGAATTGTCCTCATTTGTGACGAGCAGGACCTTTGCTACATGATCTTTATCTTTGCTTAATACATATGTAGATATATTTTTATCAATGAATGAATCCTCAGAAAAATGACACTGTAATGGAATTCTGGATGAATTATTGAGTGAATTGATTAAAAGCTGTGGATGTATCTGTTGATGTTTGAGACTGCATGCTGCTATGTACAGGTAATTTAACAAAGTTGATAGTCTTCATTTGATAATCAACATATTTGCAAAAATGTTTTAATGTCTGAAAAGGTGCCAGAAGCTTCCACAAAGTTCAACTTAACACACTTGATAACCTGTTCTACCTGTCAAACTGAATCATTTAAGCTGCACTTATTGACAACCATGGGAAATGTCCTGTATGCCATAATGCATGTTTCTTCTACTAACTAGTAACTGCATCTTCTCATTCAACACAGGAGGGGACTATGAACATTTTTCAACTTGCTATACCTAGTTAGTAAGTTTTTGTAGAATATCAGTTAAGTCATTTCCACATAAGATTTTCCAATCCATTGTCATAATGTCATATCTCATCGCCTCAATATCCACAGTATTATTATTGCAAGTCTTTGTTGTTGTAAAGATTAACTTAACAGCCAGGATGTCAACAACTGTAGCATTATGGTATGAAGTTCCGAAAGGCTCAAAGATCTCCACCTTTGTAATAATACTAATTATATTTGCTAAGAGCAAGCCAAGAATATTCTTGGCAAAGGTGAGAAAATTAAACAACTGGACTAAATGTTTGACACTAACAAGATTTATAAATTCAGACAAGCTTCTACTATGGATCCTTATGGAGCATTTCCACTGGGAAGCAGACACCAAACGGTTTTGCTCAGAACATACATTTACCATATGCCACATTTCCCCAACATAGAGTTCCCTGACAGGGGGATTAAATCTAGAGGTGGTGTCTAGTTTTGTTAAAGCACACCTCTCATGCCTGAGAGTCATGCAAAGCAAGGCTCTCCAATCCACAAAGCACTCAGGCCTAGGTAGAAGGTGGTGCATGTACCTGTGCTATTAGGTCTGTAGGCAGAAACTAATCTCCTCTCCTACACAGGAGATGGAGTGAACTGCAGTCTTCATGTGCCTTCATATATGTATAATGGCAGTACAGCTACCGATTACATCAACAGCTCTGCACTGTGTGCAGTGTTGCAGAATATCCATATGGTTGCCTTGAAGGCTGGTCTGTTCCTCATCATGTATATGTTTTCCAGGAACATCATTGTAGACTGCAGGTACATTTGCAAAAGCATAGCTGGGAGTGGGGTGAAAGGGGCAGCCACTACAAGTGCAAGGTGTTGGGGGTGTGATCAGCAGATACCAGTCATCTGATAGTTCAGTACTGGAATTCATTTCCATACTGGTATTTATGACAGCTGGTACAGAGATTTAATCTATTACTGCTTTCACTATTGGATAGAAGTGCTTTGATCACTTAATGTGTGGTATAATTCCCGCTGTATCAAGATGCTTGATAACAGTATACAAACAGAATGCTATGAATTGTAAAATCAGAATTATTTTTAATCCTCAACATAGAGGTGAAGGTCAACAGATCAGAGAGTTGCACAAGGAGAAAGATGACCCTGCTACAGCTTGGACTGATACACATTTGTGTTGCAGACTGCATATCCTTCATTACCTGCATGTAAATACAACATCTGTTAATGTATTAACAATGTAAACATCTTAAAAATATTTAACATAGGTCTGTGTTTTTCTGCCTCTTTTCCCCATTATCTCCAAGTGTGTCCAAAATTCTTGCTAGCAGTTTGATGTCAAGAAGAATATTGAGAGAGGGAGAACCAAAGCCCACACAGCAAGAAACAAGACATTATTCACACCTTGCATTAGCTCCATACATTACCTGTATGATGTGAGCACTACAGCTGTCAAGGAATGCATGTCTCAGGACAGGACAGAAATAGTACAGTGGGCAGTGCACTACCACATGGATCTGAGAGATGCATTTGTACAAGAGACTCTCAAAACTTTCCTATACTTGTGTTACTCCCCAAATTCATGTGGTGGCTAAGTGCCATAAAATAGATTTTTCTTTTTTTTTTTTTGTTATTATTATTTTTTTTAGTTTTATTTGTTTCTGTTTTGTTCCCAACCAGTAACTCATCCATCTCCTCTCTTATGGTCTCCTCCTACTACTTATCACTTTTGATACCTCCTTCACCCCTTCATGCAGTTCTTTTTGCCAGTTTGTTTGTCAGCAACTGAAACATTTTGGCCAGTATGACTCAGCCATTCACACAACAGTTAGTTGCCTTTTGCTTAACAATAAGACATCCATTAAAACATATCCAGTCCATTTTTGGATAACTGAAATCATCCACAAACGTTATCTGCCCTCCAATTCAAAATGGTTAACAGAATATGTAAAAATCCATAATGTTCTTCAAAGCTCTGATCTGGACTTCAATAGATTTTTAAGTCTCACATTTGAAAAACTGGGTAAATTTTGAATGCCGGTGGCAGTAATTGTCCAGATGCTGTGCAGAAATACTGGACAATCAAGAATGGAACTAAGTGCAAGCATTATTGTCCCTCATCCAGTGTTTGCTAAGCATGGCAGATATATTTAATATTTTTAAATTCAGCTTAATTGCATATTTTAGGCTTTCAAAAAGCTTGCCATCTATAAGAGTAGAATCATTAACCCAGTAACCTACCCAATTGTCCAGCTGTTTCTTGAAAGTCAATAAACTACTGGCATATCTTATTCTAAATGGCAACACATTTCAGTATAAACCAGCTTGACAATGAAAAGGCATCCTCATAAACGCATTGTTGTTTCTGGTATGAAGTCTTCTGAGATTTATTTCAGCTCCTAAGCTCACAGCCAATGACTCATTATGTACACACCTGTGCATCATGATTAAATTTCCCCATATCTGACTAAAATTAGGAGAAAATAAAGAAAGTCTTACTAATCTGCTCATATTGTCCAGACCCTCTAGTTGTACAGTCTGCCTCATACGCCACTTCTGGATACTTTCTAACTGTTTCACTAGTCATGTTATAAGAAGAAAAAACAGCACAATATTGATTATGGCGGTTCACCACTGACTGTTATTGATGAGTTAAGATAGAAATATCCCTACTAACAATTGAGTGGAGAATGTATTTTATTACTTCATAACACCTCATAATAATAGCACTTAGATTATTGTCCTCCGGATTCACAAAACTCCATGCAAGAATAAGGCTATTCTTGCATGGAGTGGTTCGTGTCCATTTAGGATAGCAGCGCGCCTTGCTTATGCATGAAGGTGCGCTGCTATTTAATCTAAACAGACATGAACCAGGAGCGAGCACAGGGGGCTTGTGTTAGCAGTGCCTGCACATGTAACACACCCCCTTCACTCAG
Organism: Protopterus annectens; assembly: GCF_019279795.1. Classification (NCBI taxonomy): domain Eukaryota; kingdom Metazoa; phylum Chordata; order Ceratodontiformes; family Protopteridae; genus Protopterus; species Protopterus annectens. The sequence continues at coordinate 664,385,127 of NC_056726.1, read as the reverse complement.
AAAGTGCCATATGGCACTTTCTAACACAGATGAATGTCAATCTATATAATATTAGAGCCTGGCTCTAATATTATATAGTAAACGATGTCCACAGACACTGAAATTTAAATAGCAACATTTCAGTGTCCGCGGACACTGAAAAAGAAAAAAAAACATATAACAGCTAGAAGGCAGCAGCCTTCAAGTGCGCACCCCCAAATGTATGAACTCTTGCCCTATATGCACGGAAGCAGTAGGGCAAGAGGAAAGGAATACAAATTAAAAATATATAACTTTTTTTCAGCAAATAAATCTGAAGTTTAAGTGGTGCGCAGCTTGTTTGCACGGTGCACCACTATGGTTAGCCAGGCTGAAATCCTGAAAATGATAAACAAGTGCTACTGTAATAGAAAATGTCATCAATCTGCTGCAATGTAGCAGTACTGCCATGGTATAGCATGTAGAACATGCTCGGTTCGAAACTCCCCTCTGCCAAATTACTTAATAAACTTTTAAATAATTTGAATGATGGATGTTAATCATATGGCTCACATATAGCAGAGTAGGGGTGGGAATATGTAAAAAGTAATTTATAAATTTAATGAAAAAATAGTTTTAAGCAATGATTTGCTAGTGTAAGCATTGCTTACCTGCTTTCAGCTCTGTTTAGCTGGTGTAAGCATTGCTATGTGGATTTGCATGGAGCTAAGCATAGTTTAGCATATTAAAACTGGCTAATCAAGAAAAAGTACAGGAAAACTTCCCTATTTAATCTGCACAGGTGGGAATATAGCCATAACCATTTGGGATTGCTCACAGCAGGACCAAAATGTCTGGCATTGGTGAAGGTGTTTGCTTCTGAGCACAACTTTGGGGCATCCAGGAGTCCAGGGTCATGGTTGGGCTCTTAGTTAAAAACCATGATGGCAGGCTGCTGCAGTGCCAGTACCAGGGCTTGCTGTACAAAGCAGAGGCCTGGTACGAGCTTGCACGTGATCTCACCAGTGCCACTGGCATACCCTGGACTGGTGACCAGGTGCGTCACCACCATAATGACCTGAAATGGTGGAGGGGTGCACTCTTGGACCAGTGGATCCAAGAAGCTCAAGCACAGGATGTCCCACCTGTTTGTAAGTATGTAGTCTTATGTATCTCTAAGTATGGAAAATGTTCAACTTGTGACTGTGCAGGTGTGATTAATGTGTGATGTCTCCCCATACAGTTGCTGTGGAGAGGTCCCAGAATGTTGAGGCTCATACCCAATGACTGGCCCGGATGCATCGGCAGTATGGTGAGTACAGAATACCCCGTACTATTAGCAGTAAAAAATCAAAATTATAGTAATGGTGGTGCCACCTGTATATATAATTGTGCTGTAAAAGTCAGGAATAAATGCCTGTGTCAGGCTACCAGTATTACAATGGAGTATTCCCAGCTGCTGTGTAATACAGATATCAGTAACAAACAAGGTACAATATGCAGGTGAGGAATATTAGAATATGTATGAGTGTGTCTGAGTGAACCTGCTAAGAAAGTGCCATGTCAGGGCTACTGTAATAGTTAGAAATGAAAAGCATTCCCCTGTGCAGATCATGCAGGAATAGTAATTGTGGATTTCTGAATTGTGCACAGATATGTATGTCAAAACTAATAAAGGTGATCCCAAACACTGGTGTATGTCATCTGACTTGTACCTGAAAAATAGAAATGTGTATGTCCTGCAGAATCCATTAACTGAGGTGAATTGATTTAGCACTGCTTGTCTTCATACTTTAGAATGGGCATGTCAAATAACTGAAAAAAAGCAACAGTAAATATTTCCATCAGAATGTGTTTTACTTGTTTGTCTGCTGTGTTAACCTTTCAATTTCAGCTGTACGTAGCAGTGAATGTACTGAAAATGTATAAGGCTAACAGGTACACTGTGTACTCGGGAATCTAAATTGCAGTATGTATAGTTGTAAAACAGTCAGATGTGTAATCCAGCTAATGTGCACGTTTCACAAACAGTGACACCAATGTCTGTTGTATATGCATAATTTGTACTGAAAATGGGAAACAAATAATGCAACATGTCATAATAAAAGTATTGCGCACAAAAATATGTACTAGATAGAAATGTCAGAAGCAGCACTAAACATCTCCCCAGTAGCTCAGTCTGATAAGGACTAGGCATGTAGTTCAATTTTGCACACACACCATGGTTCGAATCCAAAGACTGCCACTAACATCTCAGTCTGGTTCTACAGTTGTAAACTGCAATTTGAATAGAAAAAATAATGTACTACAACTCATACATTTTCCATACAGGGCACCCAGGTAAAGAAATCCAAATAGAAATACTAGTGTGATGTGTGTATATCTATGAAAGGTGTACAATTGCTGTGTTGATCTGCCCCAGTCCTACAGATAGATGCAAGTTAGACATCCATACTCTGCAGTCTGACCCTGACAAGCCCCCCAAGTGTCACGCTGTCATGGATAGTTTCTCCAGTTGCCAAGAAATCTACACACAGAGAATGTCACAGTAGATGTATGTGAAAGGCACAACACACACTCCACGGCCTGCAACTAATATGTGAATCTGAAATATGTGTAGAAACAACAATGTAATGTGCACACAGTTCATCTGCACAGGCCCACAGGCTAAGAAATTGGTATAGAAACAGGTATGATGTATATAACTAAAATAAGGGTACAGTTGCTCTGTTGATATCTACAGCTGTTGGTGTGCTGTAGCAGCCTCATGGCCCAGGTAGAGTGTAAGTGGGGTCAGAATGTAAAGTAGTGAATAGCTGTATACTGACAAATATACTTGATAGCAGTTGTCATTGAATCTGTTCCCTTCCCCCACCACTCAACTGATCCAACCATCACACTGAAACCAACATGGGTATGTTCCTAAACAAAACTCTACCGCTGGGACCATTGTTTCATTTGGTTTATCATTGCTTAAACTATGCCCATACTAATATTCCCTGTGAATAATCATTTTATTGCCTGCCTGACATACCACTAACTGGCATGATGTTGCAATCCTAATACAATTCCATATATGCATGGGTTCTGTTTGCTATGGCACTGTTATAATTGCACTGTTTTGGGTAAATGGGAATATCCATGCATGCTATTTTGACTCATGTTGTAATGTGTTATGCATGACTAGCTAACATTCTTTGTTAATTTCCACACAATAGCACATATGGGAAGGCAGATCCCAGAGAATTCACCTCTCCCACCCCACCTGGCCGAGGCATCAGGTCCCAGCACGTCTGGGCCCCAAACCAGACCTCTCTCATCTGCTGGTCCTGCAACATCCTCGGGTGGAACTGCTGCAGGGGATGTGGCTCACCCCTCCCCTGCAAGTGGGCGTGGTGAGGATGTTGTCACCCGGGATGAGGTTTGTGGCATGGTGGGCAGTGTCCTCCAGACTGAGCTGGATGACCACCTGCACCAGGTGGAGGGCAGGCTGTTGCAGCTAGAGGGGCAGGCAGCCCCTCCAGCCCATCCCCCAGCACATCCACCTTTGGGGCTGTGAAGGAGTAGTGGTGACTGCCATTGGGTGAGGTCATCAGTGCCACTACTACCATCTGGGGGGTTCATGAGCCTCGGATTCCCAACAACCCTCCCCGTCAAGGTGTTTACCCCCCATGTGTCATACACTGCCCCTGGCAGCTGTCTTGTCTGTCTGCAAATGCAACCTCTCCTACCAAACCTCCCTCACCACACTTACCAATAATACTTCCTTAACATCCCACTCTCACCTTAAAAAAAAGGGCATCTGTCCCACAAAAAAAAATCACGTCACATACATAGCTCTGCATTTCACCAGAGACATGTACCAATCACACAATCTAACCCTACCAGTCATCCCTATTGTATGATGCCCACACACCTCCATTTAGGGTGTAATGCTCCAAATTCTAAATTGCCCACATTGAAAGCAGCTGTTGCTGCCAAAGAAATGCAGAGCTATGGTCCTTTCCTACACCTGTCCAGCACATCCCTACTTGTTTCTCCTCTTGTTTGTACCCCAGCTTGTCCCAGTTTCACCACTTTCCTATCTCCCTTTTTTCTTTTCTTTATTTGAAATTAGCGTGGGTTTAAACAGCTGTAAGTGGATGTAAGCTAAGCTAAGTTCATGTAAACGTTGCTTAGTTTGTCGCAAACCCGTGCAAACTCGCTTAGAACTGCTTTAAAGTGCCTTAATCACTCTGTCACCAACAGCCCCTATTCTGCCTAGCAACAAAATAATTAGCCCTTGCAAGTCTCAAACCCAGGAGCCTGCATACTATAGCCAAAGTGCTTTACCATTAAGCCATTTCAGATATAAAAAAAGCTGATGTTTTTTGAAACATATCATTCAGCACAGTCAATCAGCAGTTCATAGATTCATACTAAGCTAACTGCCCTTGCGAGCCATTTTAAGCCTAGCCAATTATCCCTTGTGAGACTCAAATCCGGCACCTTGTGTTTGTAAGGCAAACACCTTAACCATTAGGCCACCCTCCCATAGGGGAAATGTATTTATATATGTATATGTATGTATGTATGTATGCATGTATATGTGTGTATATATATATATATATATATATATATATATATATATATATATATATATATATATATATATATATGTGTGTGTGTGTGTGTATATATATATATATATATATATATATATATATATATATATATATATATATATATATATATATGTATATACACATATAGATAGATAAATATATAAAAAAACACAAAAAATAAATATATGATCAAAGGCACTGTTAATGGGGGTGAAGGGGCCCAAAATAAGTACCTCTTGTAATTATTGATATTATCCCCCCTCCACAGCTGAACAGATCTGCCTTGCAACACAATAACAAACAGTTGCAAGTCTCATACCTAGGAACCTACACAACATAGCCACAACAAGTTAAAAGTAATCCATCTAAGCTGCATGATTTCAGGATGATATCAATAACATATCATGCAGAACAGTCTGTGTACAATAGGGAATGTACAATGTGGAAGCAGTAAACATTCCAGTGATACACACACACACACACACACACACACACACACACACACACACACACACATATATATATATATATATATATATATATATATATATATATATATATATATATATGTAGATGTATATAGATATACACATACATACACATATGCATGTATCACTACTTATAGATATGTATAACAGTTGCCACCTTTTAAAATGGCCAGTGTTTGATTCTTTCATACAAAAGACAATTATTGCATGAAACATATACCCACAGACAAGTCAAAGGCTATGACTACATACACAAGTTTGCATACATATAAATGTTAATTTGTGTACTATTTCAGTTGTATATACAATTTCATATAGCAGTTAGGTGTTTGAAATACATAATAACTGAGTAATGCAACTCTCAAACAAAACATTTGATACAATAATCTGAAAACATAACATATGTTACTGTCCAGGCCAAGGCCTTCAAGTAGTACAACAGTAAAAAACACTGGCCTGGAAGATAAGAATCAATCAACACTAATTAATTACAGATGTAGTTCAGTAGCCTCCAATTATACTCTGTACTCAACCGCTAGGGGGGAAAAGAAATAAGTTGTCACAATGAAAATGTATCTGTTACATAATGCTTAACTTAAAACATCACTATCACACTGGCAAACGGAACTGTCTGTTTTAGGCGAGGCTCAAATGACAAATTCACCACCGTAACAGGTACAAGCAAGCAAAATCTGAGGGTAATGCTACTCAATGCTAGAAGTCTAAAGCTCAAAATGCACTTACTCGAGGCACTCCTTAAAATGGAGAACATCGACATCTGTGCAGTGACAGAGACCTGGTTCAAAGCTCCAGAGAGCACCCCTGCATTACCGGGCTATAATTCATGCCACACCTTTTGGCCACCTAACCCAGAACGAAGCACTAAAGGTGGAGGCATGTCCATATTCATTAAGGATATCCACACCTCCAGGCTAGTTACACAGCATAATGCATCCAAGATTATCCAAGTGCAATGAACTCTGGGCAAGATCGCAATCCAAATTGTAGCTTGCTACAGACCCCCCACCATGCCCCTGGATTCCCACTCCTCATTTCTTGATACACTGGAAAGTATTAGGGTACAACCCAACACCCTAATAATGGGTGATTTCAACTACCCCACCATTAACTGGGAAAACTACTCATGTACCAACTCTTTTGCTCAACGTTTTCTGAAATTCATAAATTCCAATGCCTTGGATCAACTTATTCACACCCCCACCAGGGCAGCAATATCCTAGACCTGGTCATTACCAACATAGGCAACCGGTGTTCCACACCAGAGGTCAATTCCTTGTTGGTCAGATCTGACCACAGGCTAATCACCCTAGACATCCACATCCTACCCCCAGTTAGGGAAACCACTGTAAAAAACTTCTCCAAAGCCAATTTCACACTTCTTAAGACAGAAGTGGCAAACTTCATGACACCCATGCAGACGGACAATAGAGGTACGACTGCTGAATCCTACACAAATGCACTTTGCAAGCACTTACACGAGTGCATGGATCATGCTATCCCTAATAGAACCAAGATGCTATCCTCCAAAACAAGGTAGCCAATTTGGTGGTCCTCTGCCATAAACATACTCTACAACAGAAGAAAGAAGCTGTTGCAAAAAAGAGTAAAATCCCATGACTGGAGGAAGGAAAACAAAACTGCCATGGACTCTAAAGACAACCACAATGCATTCTATAGCTATGTCAAGAATCTCAATGGCAACACTCAGATCTGCTCTGAGTTACAGCACAATGGCACTAAATATACAGAACCAACTGATATTGCCAACATCCTGGCAGATAGGTTCAGTGCTAACTTTACCCCCTCTCACCCCTTAGAGGGCCCATCTCTATACCAGAAGAATGCAAAGTTCCTGTAATCATGGCTGCACAGGTAAAAAGCACACTCTTCCAAGCCAAGAACACAGCATCCATGGGACCTGACAATATCCCAAGCTGCGTTCTACACGAAGTACAGAATGAATTGGCACCCTACCTAAGTTCCATGTTCAATCATAGCCTCACCTCAGGCTTTGTGCCCACTGAATGGTGCACCACAATGGTTATCCCACTCCACAAAGGGGGAGCCACGACGGACCCTGGGAACTACCACCCCAATAGCCT
>NC_056726.1:664367954-664372954 GCF_019279795.1 Protopterus annectens | reverse complement strand
AGTTTAAGCATGCATATGTGAGGTAAAACATATATAGTCTGTCACTGCATTGTAGTAATGAACAGATGTGCATTATCTGTAGTATTGTGGGTTTGTACTGTTGATGTACTAAAATGCTGCACCAACCTTGTACCAATGCCACAGGTGTGGCTACTGACATCACATCTCTCACACAGCTATGTAGGTCCCTTAGGTATACCGCTGGGGCAGCAGCCTGTAGCTGGTGAGTATGGTGTTGTTTGTTCAGGTTTGCCAATACACCGGCCATGTTATGGCCATGGTATTTGCCATGCACACATTTAACACACCTAGCCATAATGCATGCTGTACATGTTCACTTATAGTTGCTGTTAACTGCACCGCATCACAGTGATCACCATGGGGGCATATCTGAAGGGTATGTAAGAGTCCTGCAATATAACTAACAACCTGTCATTCCATGATGTGTGAACAGAGATGAACATAATGGTGGGACAAATGGCCTATAGTAGGAACATGTCTGAAACATCACCCTTATACAGTGCTACAACAGTATATATACCACTATTACAATGGCAACTGTTACAAATCTACACAACGGCATATCACAATACCACATTCCACAACCCTTACAATCTGTAATGTGGTCCTAACATGAGCAATGAATGTGTAATATGGAATCCTATGTTAGGACAGCAAATATGGGGAATACATACCTTAACAAACATTGGAAACATATGTGTGCACACACTCCAAATAACATATTATGGAAACAGCTTTTGAGGTACTGACAGCATTCACTCTTCATGAGTATGCACCTTCCAGCAAGTACAGGTCCTCATTGTCACACCAAGAAATTGTCTGCTGTCCAAGATGTATGTCCATCACATTTGCCCACTCACCTGCAACAGAGGCAGCCATGGCTTGCACACATCTTACAAGCCATGTAATAAATCCCATACCCAACAGGTAGCACGCAGGAGTGTGCCAAGTAGTCTTACCTTACCATTGCATATACCATGGCAAATAGTGCAGAGAGTCATGTATGTGATGAAGTATGGGGCAACATTAATGTAGAAAATAACCAGATGGCCATCCAGGGCAGATGACGACACATGTTGCAAACTGGTCAAGGAGGCTGCCTAGCAACCTGCCACCACACTGAGGGAGTTGCAGGAATGTCTATTAAGCACTGGCTGTGCAGTACCTGTGTCATCAATCACCTGGACTCTGCATAAGTGTGGCCTATGGCTTAGGCTAATGAGATGGGACAGTTGTTCTGCAGGAAACATCAGCCAGGGCTCTCTACAGGTAGCATATGCATAACATCAAAAGTCCCCCAAAGGCATGTGTTGCAATGTGTAATGGTGTACCAAGCCCAAGTTTGAAACCTACAGACAGTATCAATTAAGATATATGTGCTGCACAAGCAACACCTCACTCCACCTCAGGCCCACCATCCCCATCAGTACCTTGCTGGTGCCAGTGTACACCTGTATGTTTGCTATTCATTAGCATGGACTACGCCGGTACACATGGTTTTCTGAATTTGGGACATTGCAAAATGACACTCGTGTAGCCCATAGTTGTCAAGCATCTTCAAAAAGGCTGAGGATGGGGAGGGGTGTCATCCTGAAACACAACAGTGAAGTGAAACAAACATCCAAAGCTCACTATGAATGGCTGTATCTGCACACAGTCATGGTCATGAATTGCGGCAGCCATAGCCCTGACTCCACAGCAATAGTGAAGGCACTGTGTGACCTCCAAGGGCAGTGCACATGAGTTGACCTTGCAATCCTGCGGAGTTGGGGGACATTTGTAGGGCAGAGTGACCAAATACTGGCAAGTGCAGATGGGCCATGCTAGTATACCATTTCCAGGAATAGTGACTGCTGTAATACACTTAACAGTTGGTGCAACAAACCATCATGTTAAAGGTGTGCCCACTTATGCACGCACATATTGTATGCATCTCAGTCAGTGTCTGCACAACTAACACATTTGTTTGATACTGCATTTGATTGCACAGGTCATATGCCACATATCAGGTTCATGTAATGTTAACATATGCAGTATTTTGGCCCCATGGCATATCAGGGAAGAGTGTGCCATGTCAATATGGGTGTGAACCCTCCTCATAGGCACAGTAAGATTTGAAGGTTGTCAGTGTAATTGTATTTTATTGGTCATACATGCACCGCTGATGATGAGCTCTGCAAATCAGACATCAGGTATTTACTATTGAGATCTGTCCACACATCATCCCAGATACATGTCGGACAAACCCATAGGGGTTGTGAACAGCAGGGCAAACATAACTGACACACATATACACATTCAGCAATGGCGTGTACACCTGTGAGGTATGATGCACAGTACATGCCCTGGTGTTGAACAGGTGCACAGCAATACTGTGTACATGGGTGCAGTCTGTTCCGGGGGAAAGGGGCATCACCTACTAACATAACCCATGCATCACTGGGATGTATAATGTTGGTAACAGGGATTGACTATAGCTGCGGTGCATGCTGTTGAGTGCCATATGTCATGCATGCTGACAGATGGGTAATATCTTTGTGAAACCTCACCTGTAAGTAAGTGTGTGTGTGTGTGTGTGTGTGTGTGTGTGTGTGTGTGTGTGTGTGTGTGTGTGTGTGTGTGTGTGTGTGTGAGTGTGTGTGTGCACATGTGTACAGTTAAGCAATGACATACAGGTCTTAAAGTACTCTTCTTGTTTTCTCCTCACAGGTGGTGAGGTGGGTCAGTGTCCCTCCTGCAGGCAAACTGATGTTAGTGTCCATACAGACTCTGACAATGATGATAAGTGTGTTGAGGCACAGGCAGAGTTCTCAGGGGCTGAAGCTGTGCCATCATTTGACATCCCACTGTTATCCACCTCATCCCCGCACACAGTTACATTGCCTATACATACCCCATCACCAGTGGCCATAGATGAGGGACAGTTGGTGGGTGGTGGCATGGAACAGAACAGTGTGGTGACTATGGCATGTGTGTCTGGACACAGCAGCCATAGCCGGATACCCGGCGAGGTACTACACAGGCAGATGTACAGGGGTGCTCATAGGAGGGCTGCTGGTCATCATGGCCCTGGCAGAAGTGCCACAGCTGGTGTCACAAGGTGCATATTTCAGGCCATCATAGAGGTACAGGCATGTATGGAACAGTATACCAGACAGAGTCTGAGGCTGCAGAGGAGTACTCATTCTGCTGTTATTGATAACATCCGTGATCTTGCAGGTGCCCACCGTTATTTTGCAGAGGTCCTGTATAGATGGTTGGGTGAGATCGTGGAAATCCTCGACCATAGAATGGCTGTGCTTGAGCATATGGTGGGAGTAGTATGATGGCCATGTGGATGTAGGCCAACAAAACCAACAGATGGAGGTCAATGTGGGCGTCCAAAAAGTCAGAGCCACACCCACAGTGGCATTACCAGCCCCAGCACTACAGGGGGACACTGTCCACACCACAGCATAGCAGGCCACATCCACTTGGCCTTGCTGGTCCCTAGTGGGACCCAGATCCAGCGGACATATGTCATCATCAGGGGAGACTACCAAATCTTGGCTTGTACCTGGTGGTGCCCATGGAACCCCTGGCAGGCAGAGTTCTCATGTCTGTGGTCAGAGACTGTGAACTGCACACCCTGCCAGGTACATTCTGCAGCTGTCCAACAAACCCCTGTATAGGGCAGCCACATGGCAGACCTGTGTGCATGCATACACACATACATCACCAACACAGCTAGGGCAACCCCATACCTACACACACCACATCTGTACAGCCCAATTAATAATGAAACTCCCTAACACACACACACATATGATGTCAAACAAAAGGCTCAGCCTAGGTCTCTGACTAACCCACTACACACCCTGTACATATCATGATACCTGTGCTACATCCCTGTCACCCATAACATCGATGCAGGGACAGGCTAATATGGTTCTGATGCACAGGGTGACTGTACTACACTGTACCAATATAATGCTGTGTAACATGTTTTCAGCACTAAAGTTTAATACTTACATGTCAGCATGTGTAGCTGTCAAGCCATGATACATTATAGCTGTTATTAACACTGAGTGATTGTGGCCTCCATAATGTATTTTGTTTGTGTTGTAAGTGTCTATGTGTCAGCAGGATGTTAGTCTGCTGTTGTTACCTACAAGGGGTATGGCACTGTGGTGCCACCTTGACTGTGCCATATCCTGGGTACAGCTGAACACAAGTCACAGGTCTGTATAACAGTTACTGCATGTGCCACATGCCTGATAGGTCTGAGCAGTGTATACAGGTGAGTGCATGGTGGCTGATGTCAGCAGCCTTTCTACAGTGGACAATAGTAAGTGTACTGGGTGGTACGCACTACATGTTTGTGTATAACACACACAAAGGCTTTGATGTTGATGCAGTACACAAATAATACTGTACACATGGATGTATGTACTATTGCAAGGAACCCAATTTAGCATATGTAATTCCAGCAAGACAGAATAGGCACAACATCACATTGGGAAATAATCAGTCTGCTAGTTTAATGTCATTGACGATGGTACTGGCAGGGTATATGTCCCCTTCCCCAATGTAGTGCAATCCTCAACTTGGTGTAGGTGACACATCCCTACCCTTTGGAGGGTGTGGGGTGGTGCAGAACTGCAGATAATGTGATTGACAACTACTTAACCTGTTAACATATACTGTACAGTATTACAGCCGACTAAGCAGGGGGATACACTCACCAATAACTACAATGATGGTAGCTGTGTCCACAAGATGCACACCCAGCTATATATATCAACCCCAGTATCACTGTACAGATATACAGTGGGGAATAGGGCATTTACACATCTATTACTAGTTTTGATGAAATTAATTTCCACAAGATGATACCTGTGAAATGTTAGCATTCGCCAGTCAATTCTTGGACAGATGACTTCCTGGGAGATGTATTTTCTGCAAACTGAAGTAGATCCCTTCACATACACACATACTCT
>NC_056726.1:664280454-664362954 GCF_019279795.1 Protopterus annectens | reverse complement strand
CGTCAGGCACAGATCGCCTCTGAGCAGGCGGTATGCCACTGAGTAGAGCTGAAGTTTCTTTAATCGGGCAGCATATGGCATCTGTTTGAGCCCTTTGATCCTCTTTGTGAGGTACTTTTGGGGTCTTTCCAGTTGCTGCAGGTGTCTGGTAAGGTACATCCCAAAAGGGGCATTGTACTCAATTATGGGCCTGATGAGGGATGAGTAAAGAGGCACAATAACCTCCCCTGATCTAGATGTGAATCCCTTCATGATTAGGTGGGCTATATAAAATGTTCTTCAAACCACTTTGGCCACGTGGTTGTCAAATGAGAGATTGCTATCAACTTGGGTCCCCAGGTCCCTAATTACTTCTTCTGTACTTAATGGATTACCACCTATGTGGTAATTTGTGGGCACTTTGATTTTGCCAAAGGGGATGACTATACACTTTTTGGTGTTTAGCTTGAGGCCATGGCTCTGGCACCAGTTGTCTGTTTCTATGAGGCCCTTTTGGAGGATGCTTGTGTTGGCTGGAGAGTGGATTATTTCGCCCAGTTTGCAGTCATCTGCGAACTTGGTCAGCCACAGTCCTTCCGTGTTGGCCTGTACCTCCAATAAATATATACCGAACAAGAGAGGTCCCAGGACTGAGCCTTGTGGGATGCCACTTGTAACTGGTTTGGAGTCTGACATGGTTCCAGCAATTCTAACCATGTGGGTTCTGTCCTTGAGCCAGTTTGCAACCCATCTAGTAACATAGGGGTTTATATTTAAGCTGGTGAGCTTATCTATAATGCCCGAGGTGGGTATTGTATCGAAGGCTTTTGTGAGGTCCAGGTAGGCTGTGTGGACCACCTTCCCCTCATCAATGGCCTTGGTGACTATTTCAAAGAAATCGATCAGGTTTAAGAGGCAGGATCTGCCCTTAACAAAGCCGAACTGGGTAGGATCCAGTGTCTGTGGGTCCCCAATATCTTTATTTGTGAGGTCCATGATGATCCTTTCCATAGCTTTGCAGACCAAGCTAATCAGGCTTATGGGGCGATAGTTTCCAGGATCCATTGAGGCACCATCTTTGTGGAGAGGGACCATTGTTGCTGTTCCCCATTCTTTGGGTACATATCCTGTAGTAAGGCTGAGATTGAACAGTAGTTTTATGTTTGGGTTTAGCTCTTCTTGGAGTTCATTTAGGACGTAGCCCAGGATACCGTCTGGTCCCATTGATGCTGTGTTTTTTAATTTGGAGAGGGCGGCTTTTACCTGAGCATCTGAGATGTCAGGGGGCAGCACTCTGCTGGGATAGATATTTGCCCTTTTGGTGGGGAGGGGGGGGAGAAGTTTGCACTGACCCTGTCAGCTAGGATGTTGGCAATGTCTGTGGGTTCGGTGTATTTTTTGTCATTTTGGACAAATTCTGAGCATATCTGGGAATTCCCAGCCAGGTTCCTAACATAACTAAAGAAAGCCTTGTGATTATCCTTAGTGTCCTGTGCAATTTTTCTCTCGAAGCTGACCTTAGACGATTTTATGAGTGCCCATAGTTTTTTGCTAATACTGATCAGAGATGTCTTCCCTTTTTGGGATTTTGCTCTATCATGTTGTAGCTTCCTCCTTCTATTGTATAGTTTGTTTATGGCTGGGGTCCACCAGACAGGACGTCTGCCTTTGGAGGATTGGGTCTTGGTTTTATTTGGGATTGCATGATCCATGCATTCCTGAAGGTGTTCATAGAATGCATTTATAAAGGATTCTGAGGTCTGGGCCGTATTTTCCACAGGCCAGGGGGCTTTGAAGGATTCCACCTCGATTTTGAGGAGTGTGAAATTTGCTTTAGAGAAGTTTTTCACTGTGGTTTTCTGGGAAGGGGGTGGGGTCGGGATGTGAATATCCAGTAAGACTTGTTTATGGTCTGATCTTACCAGTGAGGGATACACTTCTGGTCTGGAGCATAGAGTCCCCATGTTGGTGATGGTCAGGTCCAGTATGTTTTCCCCTCTTGTAGGAGTGGTAACAAGTTGTTCCATAGCATATGAGTTTATAAATTCTAGGAACCTTTGGGCTAGGGTGTTGGAGCTAGAGTAATGCTCCTAGTCTATGTTTGGGTAGTTGAAGTCGCCCAATATAATGGTGTTTGGAGAGACCTTCATATTTTCCAGTGTTCTCAGGAAGGCCGAGTGGGGTTCCTGGGTTTGGGAGGGTGGTCTGTAGCAGGCTATAAACTGGAAGGCAGCTTTACCCACTGTTAGTTGCACATGTATTGTCTCTGATGCTTCATGCTGTGCCTCCAACTTGGAGGTGTGGGTATCTTTGACGAATATTGATACTCCCCCTCCTTTTTTGGTTTGGTCCAAGTTTTGGGACCGAAAAGCATGGTATGAGGTATAACCTGGCAGTGCTGGGAGCCTTGAACCAGGTTTCTGTTACTGCACAGATATCAATGTTCTCCATGCTAAGGAGAGTTTTGAGTGCGTGCATCATGAGGTTTAGACTTCCGGCGTTGAGTAGCATTACTCTTAGTTTCTTATCCCTTGTGATACCTATGGAGGTGGGTTTGTCTTTTGAGCCTTACCTAAAAAGGCACTATGGGGGTAGCAAGAGCCTTTGCCAATATCCGAAAGCCCAGGTGTGACAGGTGCAAGCCGTCCCTAGCGAAGCATCGTGGCTTGTCGAGCATGTCATCCCAGGCTGACAGGCATTGGATCCCCTTTGAATGACACCAATACTTAAGCCAATTGTTGAAATTGATCCTCTTGTCTTCATATTGTGGCATCATTCTTGGTGAGGATAAGATGCTACTCAAGGTCAGGGTCATACCGGCCTGGGCTACATGCTCAGAGAGCTTCTTTATGTCTCTTTTCATGTAGTCTAGGGAAGTACGTCTCAGGTCATTCACACCAGCATGGACAATGACTGAGTCATATTTGTACTTGCTTTGGAGTGACCTGAGTGCTTGTGTTATGCGGCAGATCCTAGCGCCCGACAGGCAGCTCACCGTGACCTTCTCCTTGTTCAGCCTGGTGAGCGGGACGTCAGTGTGCCTGACGATAGAGTCACCTATTACAAGTGTATCAGGTGTGTTGTTTAGCCTTAAGGGCTGTGACTGTTCAGCACACTGGCTTTGTGAGCTATGTGCTGCACGTGTTTTGTTTTGGGGTAGCGGTTGCTTGGGTGTCTGCTTTGGAGGTCTCTGCTGCTCAGGCAGATTTTTATTTAGAGCCTCCGAGTATGTTTTTGTGTGTTTATGTGTTTGGTTTGCTGTCATGGTAGGTCTATGTGAGACTGGAATTGTACTGCGTGTGGTTTCCTTCTCCTCCTGACTGGTTACACCAGTACTGAGTTGAGAGAGCTTAGCCTCCAGTTTGGCTATATGGTTGCATCTCTCACATGTGTTGGAATTTGTTGGGAGGAGGAGAGGGTTTTCTGTGTACATGAGGCAGTTGTAACATTGCCTCAAGATTCCCAGATTCACCAGCTGGACCGGAGAGGAGATTGACAACTGACCTTTGGACATGCTAGAATAGTATTGGGAATTCCTTTATAATTGAAAAAAAGGGCCAATGGGGAACAAGGTACTCAAGGGGAGTTTGTGAGGGTGTAGTGCTTTTAATTTTTTAGTGCTGACTTAGTGAGCAAGTGCCAGGTAACTTAAATGCAATGTGTTACAGGTAACTTAAATGCAAAAACGACAAATAGTAACTTTCTTTCAAGTGAAACAAGGAAATAAGTACAGTAAGCAATGTAGATATCACTAGGGATCCACAGAAGCGCCAAAAAGCCGCCTTTTTGGTGAAATTAGCGTTTCAGGGAAATAACAAGCAAACAAACAACAAGCATACAAACAAAGCTAGATTCAGCAGGCCTGGATCTAGTCTGTGCTACAGCAAACAAGGTGTACCAATTTCAGTAAGAAACAGTTCAAATATGCAGGCACTATAAGCCTTTAACCAGAAATTCCCAGCTCAGAAGGGCAGAGTCCAGCCTCTCCTCCCACAAGAGTGCAAACCACGAACCTTCTTAATGTAAAATAACTGGCCTGAAGCCCAAGTGCTTAAACCAGAACTAATACACTTTTAGAATAACAGACACTGAGCCCTCAATCAGCAGTTCCCAACTTAGAAGGATGTAAGCTGCCTGTCCTGCCACCACAGTGCAGGCCACAAACCTTCCTAATGTAAGAGAGTAAAATCCCATGAGTGGAGGAGCTCCCTGGTCAGCCTCAGTAAGAAGCTGAGATCCCTTATAAGATCCTCCAAAGCTAGCTAGGAAAACATAATTGCCACTAATTCCAAGGACAACCACAAAGCATTCTAGCTTTGTCATGAATCTCGATGGCAACACCCAGATCTGCTCTGAGTTACAGCACAAAGGCACAAAAATTACAGAACCAAATTGATATTGCCAACATCCTGGCAGATAGGTTCAGTGCTAACTTTGCCCCCCTCTCACCCCTTAAAGGGCCAATATCTGCACAGAAAGAATGCAGAGTCCCTGTATTCACAACTATGCAGGTAAAAGCTGCACTCTCTAAAGCCAAAAACACAGCATCCATGGGACCGGACAATATCCCAGGCTGCATTTTACATGAACTTCAGAACGAACTGGCTCCCCACTTAAGCACCATGTTCAATAATAGCCTCGCATCAGGCTTTGTGCCCATTGAATGGCACACAGCAACAGTTATCACACTCCACAAAGAGGGAGCCACCAATGATCCTGGGAACTATTGACCTATTAACACTGTAAATGCTGCAGACAAGCCTGGTCTGCAAGGCCATGGAATGTATCATCATGGAACTCATAAATAAAGACATTGGTAACCTCCAAACTCTGGATCCCACCCAGTTCAGGTTTGTAAAAGGCAGATCATGTCTCCTGAACCTGATCAACTTCTTTGAGGCACTCACCAAAGCCGTAGATGAGGGTAAGGTGGTTCACACAGCCTATCTTGACCTCGCCAAGGCTGTTGACACCATCCCCCATTCTGGAATTATAGCTAAACTCACTAAACTAGGTATAAATCCCTATGTCACAAGATGGGTTGCCAGCTGGCTCACTGACAGAACCCACACTGTAAATGTTGCAGACTCCAAATCTGACCTCAAAGCATTGACAAGTGGAGTACCACAGGGTTCCGTCCTGGGACTTCTCCTGTTTGGTATCTACTTCTCTAAAGTACAGGCTAACACAAAAGGCCTCTAGCTACTGAAGTTTGCAGATGACTGTAAACTAGGAGCCATTGTCAAGTCCTCAAATGATGTGGACATCCTACAGAAGGGCCTCGCTGAGACAGATGCCTGGTGTCAGAGCCATGGCCTCAAGCTCAATGCCAACAAGTGCAGTGTCATCCCTTTTGGTAAAAACTCTGTACCCATGCGCTACCACATAGGCAGCAATCTACTTAACACTGAATGCGTGATAAGAGACCTTGGGACCCAGGTGGACAGTAGCCTCTCCTTTGATAGCCACATCGCCACAGTAGTCAGGAAGTCCTTCTACATGGCACACCTCATCATAAAATGGTTTTCATCCAGGAAAAAATAGGTCATTGCTCCCCTCTACTCGACTCTCATTAGACCCATTATAGAGTGCAATGTCCCTTTTGGAATGTATCTCACAAGACATCTGCAGCAGCTGGAAAGGCCACAGAAGTACCTCACAAAGAGGATTACTGGCCTCAACAAATGCCCTACACTGAATGCCTCAAAAAACTCCAGCTTTACTCTGTAGCATATCACCTACTCCGAGGTGATCTGTGCCTAACATATCAAGCTATGTCAAACCCAGAGCTGTTGGACATGCTACACCTAAAGAAATCCCAATCCCTCCAAGCTACACACTCTAGGGACCTAAACCTTGTCACCACAATAAACAGGGCATGCTGGAGGGATAGATTCCTGTCCCAGAGACTTCCTATACTCTGGAACAGGCTACCCATCTATGTCAAGCAAAGTTCTTCATTAGCACTCTTCAAAAAAAATTTTGATGAGTGGATGGGAAATAGGAAATACACCCCGGGGATCACTTCTGTGTCTCTGCTTGACAGTGGCACAGGAAAATAACTTTCTTGGGTGGTGTAAGCTAGGGAACCTTGTTGGCTAGGCTTACGTAGGCCCTTGGGCTGATAGCCTAGTACCTGCCTATGAACGAACCTATATATATATATATATATATATATATATATATATATATATATATATATATATATATATATATATATATATATATATGTATATATATATATATATATATATATATATATATATATATATTTATATATATATACATATATACATGTATATACATATATAAATACATATATATATATATATATATATGTATACACACACACACACACACACACACATACATATATGTATAACATATGTCCATAACATGTAGTGGAGTCATAACTCAGCCCCAATAGTCACAACCTCTTAGTGCAACGGGATGTCATGTAATCATTGCATGTATAAATGTAGACTGTTGCTACTGTAACAGGGGTTGTCTTAACAGAAATGTTGTGTGGGAAGTCACATCTTATATTGACATGAACGCCATCAGTTGCTGACAGACATCATAAGATCATCATAGTACAGTACAACACAAATCACAATAATGATCCTGTGGAATACAGCAGAGATATGACTAGTAAATCTGGGCAGTCTTACACACTCTGGTCAGTCCAGAGGTATGCACAAAATCCCTTAGTCAAGACGTGTGGACCAAGCCTGACAAAGTGGATGTTTGCAACCATGTAAATGAGGATATCTCGAAAATATTGGAATAGATAAGCTCACACAGTTTATGCATTCACACACTCCTGTCTGTCCTGACACATAACCGTTGGAGCAGAGGTCACAAGCCCACATATTATTCACTAATTAGTGACATACATCTTTACAGCATCCCACTGCTTTGTCAGAAATACACAACAGTTATGGTGGCCTGGCAACAGGACATAACATCACACTGGGTAAATACACTGAGCTGCTAGGCATGTCACAAAGCACTGTGCAAACTACAGGCAGACTGCCAGAATACTGGCCTACATTTCTTATGGGGGAATACACATGTACCTGCAAATATAGGAGGCTCTACAGGCATGTAACAGCATGGAGTAACAGACACCTGTGTGAAAGTGCATGCTCACAACCAATCTGAACACAGCCACAGTCACATATGGTAAGCGTACTTAATATTACAGTATATGGACTGTGTGAACAACACCATCCTCGTATGTGCCACTCACACACTAACCCTACATCTTCTGGGCCAATACACAATGTATTGCAATGCCTGACTGTGGTATAGGACATGTGTCGATCTGGCCCTACAAACATGTATGCCAGTAGGGTACCATACACTGGAGAAGCATGCAACATCACATATAAAAGGACCAAGAACAATAATATATACCACAGTCTGTACACAGGCCAAGGTACACATTCACAATATACACTCTGTCGACAATCACCGTAAGTACACAGACCTCACTACCTGTACACACTACAACAGAATATCCAGGTTTTGTCCTCAAATATAAGGCCTACTATACGTAACATGTCTAGCAGTCTGATATCTCACTGGCTTGTTATCAGGTATGATGTCAGTAAATTATGATGTACTGAACATATACACCTCTTACTGCATGACATATGTACAAAGGTTGACAGAGTTGTGGCTGGAGGTACAAACACAGGGCCAGTATTGACATGTTGCTGTGAAAAACCCATACATTTACTGGTGTAACAGGGTTTGTTGTGACATATGTCTTCCGAGGGATATGAAGTCAGTAACTCACATGGATGACACCATGTACTGACTGCAATCATCAGAGTATGCTACTGCATTTCTAAAGATAGGAAATGTGTGAGTAACACAACACATGTAAGACTCCAAACACTGGCCAGTTTGCAGATAGCCCTACAGGTGAGTGTTTTCTCAACCACATAACACCGTCATGACAGATATTACATCATGCAGAACAGCCATATCCACAGAAACCCTGTTAAACCAGCATTACTTCAAATGAAGAAGAGCAATACTTGCATTCTGTCCTTATGTCTGGAACATCCCCCACCTGTTTGCTGGCTTGTCTCCACAGTGTATGTTGTAAGAGGTATATCCAACTACCCTCTGTGATGCTATTTGTCAAACACTCACATGAGGTCTTGCTCACATTGAAGGAAAAGGGCCAACACCCACATGAACTGCTTAGTTATAGGAGTGTGTTTCCATGCAATTGGCAATAAGAATGATACCACAGCTGTTCCACATGCAATCAGCTAGGAGGTGACTGCAATTCATGAACAGGCCATCAGCTGAAAATTGAGGATCACTTACAAAACTCAAGCTGCTGCCTAAGCAAAGCAGGTGTACTTATCCACATCCACCAGAGAAGGAGTGAGAGAGACAGACAGAGACAAAGTAAGAAAGGAGGGGAGTAGGAGTGTAAGAGCCAAGCATGTTTGTGTATGATCCATGGGTGGAGAGTGGTATCTGGGCTTTATGACAATTGCCTATATTGTGTACTAATCCATACTGTCACATGGTAATTGCACATGGCTGTACACATTTATGGCTGAGGATTGTCGACAAGAATCTCTACAATGTTTGGAAAATGTTGGCCTTGTAATGTTGACAATGGGACATGTACCTCCTCAATATAATGATGTGGCAAACCTACACTGGAATGGCCCTCTCATTACACAATCACCCCAACACCCACACAGGACACTGATAACACACACTTACCAGTACTGAGTTTCAACCCCCTACCTGACTATATATTGTTATTACGTTGTTATGCAGTTATTGCATGCACCACAGAGCTTACATGTTGGAGAGTTGTTCAAAGGTATCTTTGAAGGCGAGTGACATCAGCAACAGTGATAAAGGAGGGTAAGGGAAGTGTATTGCATGTGACTGTCCACAAAAGCAGGTGTCAAGGAAGACACAACCACACACTCTCAGGGAATCACACACATTATCACAGTTGGCAGGATCAGGATTAGAACTTTTACCTAACTAGTTTGGTACACTACAGTATCACGCAGTTATCACACACACCACAGAACTTATCAGGATGATATATGGCCAAAGGGTTATTTCAAGGTGACTGACATCAGAAGGCTTGCTACAGTAGGGCAATGGGAGGGGTGTAGTGAGTGTGAATGGCTTCACAACCATTAGTCTCCACACACACACACACACACACACACACACACACACACACACACACACACACTTGCCAGTACTGAAATGCATTGGTTCATTGCTTCACAGGTGTGTAGTAGTTGACTGTGCCAGAAGGCTGTACAAGGCTAGGCAAAGGGAATACCTTGGCATCAGGTAACATGACAATGGTCTCCAGTGTGGCTCAGGGGTGTAGTCCCTTGTTTTGGCCCACACAGGTGTGTACTGTATTCACCATCCACACATCTGGGTTACTATTGTGGGTGGCCAGTGCTGTGCAATGCTTGCCATGTATGTGATCTATATTCCATAACATGGACAGTGTCTGGGTGGTGCACGTCTCACATGCATGTTCTGTGACATGTGGAAGTGTACTTGGGGTCTCTGGGGAATGTTGTGCAGACAGATTGTTATCATCTGATGTGGCATTCCTGACCTCATCTGGTGAGAACTAGCTATGGGACTGAGGTCATGCCTGCACCTACATTGACAGCATAATACAGGTATTCAGTGGAGTTAGTAGTATCTGTCCATACAGGGCATGTGTATAAGGCATGGTATTCACTTTTTGGGTTACATTTGCAGACTTTACAGTTGTTGCAAGTGTCCAGTGGGGAACATAGCAAAAGACCACTGTAAGCAATTATTTGCCTATTGTAGGGATGGAACAGGGTGCCATGTCTTTATACTTGCTGGATAATACACAGTCAGGAGATATTACAAATTACAGTACATTCTGATGTCAGTGGCAGTGTTGTGGTCAAAAGGCATGTAGTCCACTGCAATCACACCGTGGTTACTATGTGTGGGCAATAGGCAGAGAACTACCAATATAGTGGTTGTTGTCTAGCCAAGTGTGTTTGTGTATGAGATGGGTGGAGAGTGTTCTCTGAGTAATACAAGGGTTGCTTATATTGTTCAGTAATCCATACTGTCACATGTAGAGCTATGGATTGTCTACACCAGCCTCTCTGCTGATTGACATCTGTTGTCCTTGTAAGGTGGACATTGTGTCATATAGTAGGTCCTCAATATAATAATTTAGCAAAACCCACCCCACAATGCATCCTGTCATTACACAATCCCAACAACCTTCACACAGGATACTGATGACAAACATAAACTTGCCAGTACTAAGATTCAAACCCCTACCTAGCCATGTATTGCTACTACAGTGTACCGCATTTATCACACGCACCATGAAATTTACAGGATGGATGTTGTCCCAAGGTATTTCTAAGGTGAGGAACATCACCAGCCATTGTAAATACTGGCATTGTGTGAGGTAGTGGGTGAGATATCCCAGAAATAATTTTATCCTAATCACACATTTACTTTTGCCAGGGGTGAGGTTCAAACCTCTATCTAACAACCGTTACGGACCATTATGTTACACATTTACCACATGCACCACTGACCTGACATGGTATTGGCTTTGCAACAGATACTTGTAATGTCAATGATATCTGCAGGA
This sequence comes from Protopterus annectens, assembly GCF_019279795.1. Lineage (NCBI taxonomy): Eukaryota > Metazoa > Chordata > Ceratodontiformes > Protopteridae > Protopterus > Protopterus annectens. The sequence goes on along the minus strand of NC_056726.1, from coordinate 664,352,303 downwards.
CTGCTAACGTCAGGCTCTGAGATGTGTACTGGCTATAAATAGGGACAAGATCTTTGAGGTACTCACACAAAGACTTGGCACAGAAGAGATTCAAACCCATAGCTGTGTAGTTACTACATTGATCTGCATTTATGGCATGCACCACAGAGCTTATCGGGCTAGCCTTTCTCCAAAGGTATATTTCAAGGTAGATGACATCAGCAGGCTTGCTGAAGTAGGGCAATGGGAGGTGAAGTGACTGTGAATGGCCTCAAAAGTATTACTCTCTACACACACACGCAAAGTTCCACAGTTACCATATGAGAATAGAACTCCTATCTAATTAGTACATCACACTATAGCATTACACAGTTATTGCACATGTCACAGAGCTTACAGGCCTGATTCCTGGCCAAGGAGGTATTTCAAGGTGACTGACATCAGCAGGCTTGCTAAAGAAGGGCAATGGGAGGTGTAGTGACTGTGAATGGCCTCAAAATCGTTACTCTCTACATACAGACACATGCAGAGTTCCACAGTTGCCATGTCTGAGATTACAACTCCTACCTAACTAGTACATCACACTATAGCATTATGCAGTTATTGCACATACCACAGAGCTTACAGGGCTGAATCTTGTCCAAGGAGGTATTTCAAGGTGACTGACATTAGCAGGCTTGCTAAACTAGAACAATGGGAGGTGTAGTGACTGTAAATGGCCTCAAAAGCATTATTCTCTACACACATGCACATGCACACACACGCACACAGTTTCACACTTGCTATGTCTGTGATTTGAACGCCTACCTAGATAGTATGTTACACTATAGCATTATGCAGTTATCGCATGCTCCACTGAGCTTATAGGACTAGCCCTTATCCAAAGGTGTATTTCAAGGTGAATGATATCAGCAGGCTTGCTAAAGCAGGGCAATGGGAGGTGTAGTGTCTATGAATGGCTTCAAAACCATTGATCCCTACACACAAAAACACACACACACACACAGTTTCACAGTTGCCATATCTTGGATTAGAATACCTACCTAGCTAGTACATCACACTGTAGCATTATGCAGGTATCACATGAGCCATGGAGTTTGTTGGGATAGCCCTTATCCAAAGGTGTATTTCAAGGTGAACGACATCAGCAGCCTTGCTAAAGTAGGGCAATTGGAAGTATAGTATCTATGAATGGCCTCAAAATCATTGAACCCTACACACACAAACACAGTTTCACAGTTGCCATGTCTGGGATTAGAACTCCTACCTAGCTAGTACATCACACTATAGCATTACGCAGTTATTGCATGCACCACAGAGCTTATAGTGATGATCCTTCTCCAAAGGGGTATTTCAAGGTGACTGACATCAGCAGGCTACCTAAACTAGGGCAATGGGGAGTGCAGTGTGTGTGAATGGGCCATAAACCATTTCTCTGGAAACACACACACAAAACACTCAGTCACACGCAACTTTACATTTGACAGGACTGTGTATACGATTGCTAGATGAATAATGACTTGTACTGTCATGTTACACAGTTATCACAAGCACCACAGACACTATAGTACTGAGGGCTACCAGAAGCAAATGTCTACAGTGATAAACGTTGGCACATCATGTGACACTGGCCAATTGGATGTGTCGTGGGTGGGACAGGCCTCATGATGGGAAGGTCTTTCTCACTGTCTGTCTCTGTCTTCCCCACATCTCTGTTTGTGTATGTTTGGCTTAGTATAGTGTGTTGCCCTTGGATATATGTGTTTCATAGTTTCATAGTTTCATAGTATAGTACTAGGCTATCTGCCCTGGGGCATTTGTAAGCCTAGCCATAGTGATGTGGCTTTTGCCACCCCATGAAATGGTACAAAAATGTACAGAATAAATCTAGAATACTGTGCCTCTGTCTAGTAGTGACACAATGAAGGTCCCCTTATATAATAGAATTAGTTTACTGTGCCCCTGTCTAGCAGTGACACAGATGTGACCCCTGGGGTAAACTTACGATCTTCCATCGACTCATCAAGATTTCTCTTGAAGAGAGTCAGTGAGGGGCTCTGCCTAATACAAACTGGGATCCTGTTCCAAAGCATGGGAAGCCTCTGGGTTATGAATCTATCCCTCCAGCATGTCCTATTCATACTTGTGCCAAGGTTTAAGTCTTTAGCTCTCGTGGTCCTGATGGATTTGGATTTTTTGAGGTGGAGCATGTCCATCAGATCCTGATTGGACATGGCCTTGTACGTCAGGCAGAGATCACCTCTGAGCAGGCGGTATGCTACTGAATAAAGCTGAAGTTTCTTTAGTCTGGCAGAATAAGATATATGTTGGAGACCCTTGATCCTTTTGGTGAGGTACTTTTGTGGTCTCTCCAGCTGTTGAAAATGCCGGGTGAGGTACATACCAAATGGGGCATTGTACTCAATCATGGGTCTGATGAGGGAGCAATATAGGGGTACAATGACATCCTTGGATCTGGATGTGAATCCCTTCATGATGAGGTGTGCAAGGTAGAATGTTTTTCTAACCACTTTGGCAACGTGGGTGTCAAATGAGAGTTCGCTGTCTACTTGGGTCCCTAGGTCTCTGATTACTTTTTCCATACTCAGTGAGTTGCTGTCTATGCGATAATTTGTGGGTACTTTGTTTTTTCCAAAAGGGATGACTATACATGTTTTGGCATTTAGTTTAAGGCCGTGACTACGGCACCAATTGTCCGTTTCAGTGAGGCCTTTTTGTAGGATGTGTGTGTCTGCTGGTGTATCGACTATGGCGCCTAGTTTGCAGTCATCTGCGAACTTTGTCAGCCACAGCCCTCCCATGTTTGCTTAAGCATCTGAAAATAAATGCCGAACAAGAGGGGTCCCAGGACAGGTCCCTGTAGGACACCCCTTGTGACTGGCTTTGAGTCTGACATTGCTCCAGCAATTTTAACTTTATGGGTTCTGTCCTTTAGCCAGTTTGCAACCCATCTAGTGACATAAGGGTTTACTTTTAAGCTGTTTAGCTTATCTATGATGCCTGAGTGGGGTTTTGTGTCGAAGGCCTTAGCCAAGTCCAGGTATGCTGTATGGACTGCTTTGCCCTCATCAATGGCTCTAGTGACTGTTTTGAAAAAGTCAACCAGGTTTAAAAGGCAGGATCTGCCCTTTACAAAGCTGAACTGGGTGGGGTCAAGTGTCTGTAGGTCCCCTATGTCTCTGTTTATGAGTTCCATAATGATTCTTTTCATAGCTTTGCAGACCAGGCTGGTTAAGCTTATGGGGCGGTAGTTTCCAGGGTCTGTAGAGGCACCCCCCTTGTGGAGTGGGACCACTGTTGCTGTACGCCAGTGTTCAGGTACATATCCAAGTAAGGCTAAGGTTAAATAGCATTTTATGTGTGGGTTTAGCTCCTCTTGGAGTTCACGTAACACGCACCCGGGATACCGTCAGGTCCCATTGATGCTGTGTTTTTGCTTTGTTTAGGCGGTTCTCACTTGGACATCTGAGATGACAGGGAGATTACATTCAGCTGGGATAAGTATTTCTTCTTTTGGGGGTGAAGGAGGGGAGAAATTTGCACTGAAGTTGTCAGCCAGAATGTTAGCAATATCTGTGGGTTCAGTGTATTTTTTGTTGTTGTGAACCAACTCTGAGCATATCTGAGGGTTTCCACCCAGATTTCTAACATAGCTGAAGAAGGCTTTGTGGTTATCTTTAGTGTCCTTAGCGATTTTTCTCTCAAAGTTTGCCTTGGATGTTTTTATGAGAGAATGTAGTTTTCTGCTAATGTTGATCAGAGATGTCTTCCCTTCATGGGATTTCGCTCTGACGTGCAGTAACTTCCTTCTTTTGTTATACAATTTGTTTATGGCTGAGGTCCACCAGACAGGATGCTTACATTTGGTGGAGAGGGACTTGGATTTGTTTGGGATTGCATGATCCATGCATTCTTGGAGATGTCCATAGAAAGCATTTGTGAAGGATTCGGCATTGTGGGATGTGGTATCCACTGGCACAGTGGGCTTAAAGGATACCATCTCAGTCTTAAGAAGAGTGAAGTCTGCTTTTGAGAAGTTTTTCACTGTGGTCTATTGTGCTGGGGGTGGAGGTGGGATATGTATATCCAGGGTGATTAGTTTGTGGTCAGATCTCACTAGTGAGGGGTATACTTCTGGTGTGGAGCATTTTGTCCCCATGTTTGTGATGATCAGGTCTAGTATATTATCTCCCCTAGTGGGAGAGGTGACTAGTTGTTCCAGTGCATTTGAATTTATGAATTCCAGGAACTTTTGGGCTAGGGTATTAGGGCTAGAATAATGTACCCAATCTATGTTTGGGTAGTTGAAGTCTCCCAGTATGATGATATTTTGTGATACATTCATATCCTCCAATGTCTTCAGGAAGGCTGAGTGGGGTTCTTGAGATTGGGATGGTGGTCTGTAACATGGTACCAGTTGTATAGCAGTTTTGCCTATGGTTAGTTGCACCTGTATGGTCTCTGATGCTTCATGTGTTGCTACTAACCTGGAGGTGTAGGTGTCCTTTATGAATATGGACACTCCCCCTCCCTTTGTGGTTCGGCCCGGGTTTTGGGGCCGAAAAACATGATACGAGGTATAGCCTGGTAGCGCTGGGGTGCTCTCAGGAGCCTTGAACCAGGTTTGTATGCCTATCCGATGTGTGTGCAAATCATGACTGGTGTGCAATGTGGTGTGTGTGCACAGACATCTGTGACTGACAGATATGTATAGTCCACTGCTGTTACCAGGCATGGGCTTCATTTATGTAAGTGTGGGAGCATGCCCAGTATGACCCTTCTGTATTTTGTTGTCAGACATGGGCTTTGTTTCTTTAAGTGTGAGAGCATGTCCAGTATGACCTTCTGTACTGAATGTGTAAATCCATTCCAGCTAGGTTGTACTCCAGTGTAGGCATTTCTGTTCTACACCTACAGCTAGGAACCTGTTTCTGCAGGATATGTGTAGATAGGTTGACAATATGGAGTCACAATGTGCAAAGAATAGTGGGATACTGTAACTAATTGTGTCTGTGCTGCTTCTGCTACATGGTTTTGGTGTTAGCAGAGATATTCAGACATATGTACTGTTTTACACTGTGATGTATTATGTCATCAACTACTGACAGATATACTTATTTGCTCGCAGTAATTTCCTGCGGAATACAAGATGAATGAAGCTGTGTCCAGTATTGTGGTCTGCAGCCTACATATACTTGCACAATCATGCCATTCTGGAGGGGGAGCTGCAGACACTTGCTGATGGGTCTGTGTAAATGGTCCAGCACCTTGGTACTGTGATGGCTGAGGATACCATGTTTGTACATCTATCGACATGACAGAATGGCCATATCCTGCTGTGGCCATACCTCTCAGCTGTACAGATTCACACAGGACACCCAGAGACAGGGCTCATATATCTGGTCATTTCCCCTTCACATTGTGGTTTACAAGCAGGCTTATAGCCACCCACTCCTGGGTTTGCAGGCAGTGATAGTATGGGCACACATCAGAGTTTCAGACTTCAAACACTCATTGGCATCTATGCTTCTACCCCCCCCACTCTGTTATTCTATCCTCTTCCTAACATTATGCAAGCGATATCTAATAAGTATCTCTATAGTTATCACTTCATCCCAGCAGTATTTAGGGGTTGGTCCACAGTTCATGCTGTAGGACATGGTGGACGTGCTACTGGGATTTGTCGATATGGCTTTGCATTTGTTTTCTGTGGACTGTGTTATGTCGTTATTTGAGAATCCATAAGATAACATACATTGGCAATATGGGTGAGACACAGGCCTTTGACTGAGGACTGTAGGGCATTTGATAGGGATGCATGCCATCTGTAGCAGGCCAGTGCATTCTGTCACTCCTACAGTCCCAGACTGCAAGCCACTGGATTCCCCTGGGGTCACAGGGTAGGTGTGCAAGGTGTTAATGGCAATAGTTCTGTCCTTATTAATCCACTGGTGTGGATGCTGGCAGGGTGCTGCTTACAGCTAGGGACACACCTGCATGGGACACCTCTTCAGCATGCATACATACAGAAGTGGGGGTCATATTGTACTCATATCCCAAAAGCAAGGATATGACCTGTGATGAACCTGTACTGATGATGGGGTGAGCTGAGTGCATGTGTGCTATGGAAACTTCTTGCAGCTGACTCACAGATATACGTAGGGCATTCTTCTTATGCTGGCTTGTGCGGGGACATCAGCAGTTTCACAGTACTTCAAAACTGTGCCTTTTGTGGTCTGCTAGACTACATCAGTATTCCATACTACACAGACAACTAATGTGCTGCTAACCTGTATGTAGAATTCCAAAGGTGTGTCCATTTGACAGTAACATTTTATACACTCTCTGTCTAGGGTACTTCCACCTTTGTACTGTGTGAATGTCTGGGCCCACATTCATGCCATGTCCATCTTTCAGATGGTGACAGATATTACATCCGAACAATTAGTATGGATTATTGCTGGATTGCATCTTGCTGGGATGCATTTTTGTTTGGCACTGCAGTTGTTAGAACTTGGCCCTGTCATCAACAGTACTGGCCACAGGCCACCAGGACACAACCAACCATGCTGACCACTTTCATACAATGTACAACACAACAACAACCTAACACACAGAGCCCTGCATGTTGTACACATGCAACAATCTATCCTGCTAATTTGGCCAGCTCAGGTAATCTGTGCTCCACTGTTATTATACCCACACGTACATGTTACTACATTTCTACATAGGATTGCTATGACTGTACTGGTATTTCAGGTACTGTGTTGGCTTCCATTTCATTCTGTATTCTGACCTATCATGCAGACTAGAGGCATATCAGTGTAGTACAGATCTTAGGTTTTATTGACCTACATTTCAGTTTCAGATGTCTTACCCTTCAGAACTAATATCCAATTGCCTGACCTGTTGTAGTCTGCCTCTGTAGGTCTGGGGGGGGGCTGTTCTCCATTGCCATCAATTGGTGGCCTTAGCACAGCCTTTCTTTGTGGTCATCTACACCTGTCCTGATAGCTGAGACTGTTGTTGGGTATGTGATCCTCACTGACATGCATGTGTGTGTCCTATGGACACACATTTGGCCCACCACATGTCCTGCAGTGGGATTTGTCACCTTGTCTAGTACTGCCTACTATGTTGATACCAGTATTTGTTATGGATTTCATGCTGCCCATATAGGTGTCTACTATCTGCTGCCAGCCCATTCAGCTACCCAGTTCTCTTGCATGCTCACATCCATACCATAGATACAAGTAGCAGAACATACTACTCCATTCAGCTATTGATAAGGAGAGGGACTTACCTTGTGGCTGTGCCAGTATTGAGGCTGGTGCTGGAGGGCTGACTATGTCAGATGCACATAGTACACTCCCTATACATGGTTAAGTACAGGTAGTGTCATGTTTTGCATCCTTTTTACTGTATGTACGAGTTAGAGAGAGGTATCATTCCCTGGGTTCCTACCGTGTCAGTGTCTGTGCTATGCGTTGCCTCTTTGCCAAGGCCTGGGCATATTGGGCATGCTTCCTTCTGCCTACAGGGCAGGCACAGGTAGTTCCTCTCCCAGTAAGCCTGTGCCTGTTCTGGCCTTGGCAATGGTGGGGGACTGTGTGGCCCTACTCATTGCTGTTTCTGCTGCAGCTATTTCTGCAGGATCATATTGTGTAGCATGGCACATACAATGACAATTTGGGTATATGTAGCTGGAGAGTACTACAAGGCTCCACCAGATATGTCCAGGCACCAGAACCATGATTCGAGCATCTCAAACACACTCTCTATTATGATTCTGGTTTGTACGTGTGCCTCATTATGGAGTTTTTGTTCGTGTATGTGTGCATTTCTGATGGGTGTCATCAGCCATGGCTGCAGTGCATAACCAACATCCTCCAGTAGGTGCCATATGGGATGTCCCCACTGGCAAATCTCTGGTACAGCTGTGCCATATGCCAGCTGTGGGAGTCATGATAGCTTCCAGGGCTGCCAGCACACACATTCATTATAATACCCTGGACATTGCACACAAACTGGCAGTTGATGGATGGGAAGCCCTTGCGGTTTATGTAGACCTGACCCCGATCACCGGGTGGTGCTTTGATGTGTATGTGAGTGCAGTCTATAGCACCCACTACCTCAGTGTATTCTGGTATTTGGTGGAAGAGACGCATATTGCTGGTCAACGCCTCATGGGTGTTGTGGAAATATATGTTCTTGCAGGCATGTGCTGACATGGCATCCAGGAACTGGTGGAGTACCCTGGATGCTGATGCCTGTGAGATCCCCATATCCCCAGTTGGCTTTTGGAAGGTATCTGTGACTAGTATTCTTAAGCTTAAACATACCTTGGTATCCACTGGAATGAGTTCACCTCTGTTGGTTCTGTGTGTGAGGCATGGCTGGCACAGCTCAACAATTTGCTGTAGGAGGTCACTGTCCACTCTATAGTGCTCCACTATCTCCAGTTCATGTAGCCCCTGGTAGGTTGCCCTGGGTCTGTACACTCTTCTTCATCTCCTCACTGTGGGTTGGTCGTCAGCATTCTCATCCTCACCACCCTTAGCCTCTTCCACATATTGATTTATGAGAGTGAAAGGAACCCCTATCATTTTATTGCTTTTGTTAGGTAAAATTTCCCTGTTTATGTACACTGGTGGTGTAGAGTTTGTGGGAAAAACCAGAGGGGAAGGTGTTTGCATAGTTTACAGTAGTGTTCTGTGCTGGGCTGGGCTGCTGCCTGTGTAATTGGCTGATTCTGATACATTTCACCTGCCAGCTGTACTAGTTCTCCTTGATTACCTTCCTAGTGCTGTTTTCCCTTCCCATTGCCTTCCTGTTTAAGCCCTGAGCTGTGCCGTGGAAACGCAGTGCTCAGATGTAAATGGAGCTGCTATTTCCTGGTTTATTTTATGTTTTTTTTTCATTTAAAACCCGGTGCGTGGCGCGCACACCTGTTTGGGCAATGTAAATACTGCTAGGCAGCTTCAGACACACACCCTTCCTTAGCCGTGCTTAGCTAGGGACAAACATGGGCCACAGAGCTCCAATAAGCTTACAACATGCATGACACACCCCCTTATGAAGTCATGTCGTGCAGAGCTTGCTGATTCCTGGGGTGTATGTTCAACTTTCTGAAAAGTTTAAAACAAAATGGCAAAAATCTAGGTCTTTGCAGGTGCAAGCCTCCCTGCACACCCTGCAAATTATATATACCAACTCTGAAATCCCACTAGAGTGGGAAAAAGGGTGAATTCTCTCATCACCACTGTGCTGCGATCTCCATACAAATGCTTTGACTTTTTGGAAAGTCGAACAAATTGTCTCGACCATATGAAATTCAACTTTTGTAAGAGTCGATCATCTGAAGGGGACCTCTGTGTGTGTGTGTGTGTGTGTGTGTGTGTGTGTGTGTGTGTGTGTGTGTGTGTGTGATTGTGTGTGTGTGTATTGTTTCTCTCATGGGGGTGGGTGCAGTTATACTTGGCCCCTGCAAAAATAAAAACACTTATTTAGATTTATTTTGGTAGGTTGGATCCTTTGCAGTCTAACTTTACAAGTTCAGTTCCTGGCTTGTAAAGTCTCAGGGAACAGAGGGTGTCACCTACTACAATCAAATATAAATAAAAAATAAATACAAATATACAGATATCTTAGCAGCTAGATACAATAGTGAATATGTAGTTAGATGTTAAACTGTACACATATTCAGTGTTGTCACTATTGTATCCTGCTGCTAAGATATCTGTATATTTGTATTTATTTTTTATTTATATTTTGATGTGGTAGGCTTCACCTTCTGTTCCCCAAGATTTTACAAGCCAGACACTGAATGTGAGAAGTTAAACTGTAAAGGATCCAACCTATCAAAAAAAAATCTAAGTGTTTTTATTCAGCAAAAGGCCTGTACGTCTGTTGACTCCCTTTGGAAAGTTTTATGTATGAATAAAATGTTGCCTGCTATAACCTTAGAACAATAACCCAAAGACATTTAGGACAAATAAAAAAGATGTGCTGAATACCTTACTGGACTTCTATGAAATGAGGAGTGTACATAACTCCTCCAAAGACTGGAGAACTAATTAACAAGAAATGCAAGGTTTTAATTGTGTGGCATCTTTTTAAATGTAATTCACTTAATGTGCCATCCATGTTTTTGTAATTGCCTTTCTTTATTGCCAGTAAGACATGAAACACATGCACTTAATTACATAAGCATAAAACTGCTTATAATATTAATATTCTACTTGAATACCAGTTTGAAATTAAATGTTTAATGTCTACATCACAAATAAAGTTCACTCACAGTAATGTTGCTTTTTGAAACCTATATCATTCAGTTTTATTGCCCCATTTTTTTCACAGAAGTCAAGTCTAATTTATGACTTTTATCTGTGATGTTTGCTTTGCATAAAATGTCCATTCATCCATTTAATTGACTCTGGAATTTTATGGGATACATGTTGGTCTCGGAGGAGGTGGAGAGCACCTTAGCAGGATTCCATCATCATTTGTACTCTCATATGAAATTGTGTCATACGTGTAAGTACCATGCCACTAAATTAGAAGTAGATTAATTTTCTGGTACATTAAAAAGTACACAGTATGCTGCCATCAATATGTGATGGTGGATACATTTATAACAGTAATAGCCACTCAGAAATATCCTCTATAACTCTGAAAATGGTTAACCGACCAATGAGGTGAAAAGAAGCAAAATGTGTCGTATTTCATTACTGTATATGTTACTTTAAATACAATATGATGCATATGTAAAATGAGTTAATATAAGCAAAATATTAATTATATTTAGCTGGGATAGATTCTCAAGTATATATTTGCAGTTATTGCACAACTGCAGAACCATTATTTGGGCATAGAGCTGGGAGCTGAAGATGCCATTGGCATAGCAGCCATAAACAGAATATTTAAAAGTTTTTTACATAGCTGCAGTGCATGTATATGTTTACATATAATGAGGACCTGGTTCTTTTTTAATCTCAGTTAATTGTGTTTCACTGGACCATGTGGATATAAATATCTAGATGTACTTTATTTATACTGGAAATAAATGAGCAGATGACCACATTATGATATTTAAACATCTAGCTATTCCCCTGTGTCTATTGTCTGTTGCCTCAGTTATGCTTCCTCTTCTTTTTTTTTCTCCTTCTTAATGAAGTTTCAGATGGTCAGATGATTTCTATACATATAGTTTCTTGCTGGGTTTAGCATTAGTCTAGAACATGTGTTGTTCTAGACTAATGCTATGGTTTCTTTATCAGAAGTATGGCCAAGGATTGCTGACATATTCAAATTGGGTGGGGGTATATGTCAAATTGGAATGGCATGGCATGACCTGTAGTAGAGAAAAAAAAGCATGGCTACAGTTCTGTATAAGCATGTAAATACAAGGAAGATATGAAAATGGTAGAGACCATTACTAGGTATGGGGGAGCTAATAAAGAAGACAACCTCTAAGAGCAATCAGAAGTAGTAAATTCCCTATACTGGAGTAGAGGAGGTGGTCAAACCAATTTGCCTATAAACTTGTAGCTAACAAATGGAAGGTTCAGGCCACAGGCATTTTATGACAATGCAGAAAGAGAAATACTTCAAACTGCAAACATCTTGGGGGGGGGGGGGTCTTCATGATAACTAAACCTGTTTTACTTAATGTCTGGTCTGAGATGATTTACCCAGCTATCCTTTACTGCATGCTTAGCAAGGGTTTGTTTCTAAATAGAAATATTTTACAGTTAAACCAAAATTATAATGGAAAGGTAAATATATTTTTTTCAATTACATACTTTCTGGCTTTTTTTCTAAGAAATTAAGCCAAATGTTACACTAAATATTTTGTCCTACTGTGTTTTTTAAGTACAGACTTTAGTAAGATAAGCAGCATAACTCATCATCAGATAAAAATACATAGTCCTACACAGAAATATTTATTCCAAAGAGTTGCTAAATGGAACTGAGGTACTGTTTAAATTTATTAATGGCACTCATTTCAAGTCTTGCAAGAAGATGTTATCAGTGAGACCTTCACACTGCCAAAATGAGGGCTAATTGTTTACATCATTTCAGGAAGAAAAGCATAAATGACCATTAGGGCCAAACCTCATGGACAGTTCCATTTATAGGCATTATATGAGATGGTTATAACCCAAGTAGGTAAATCCAATACTTAGCTGATGCAGTTAAGGAAATGACACAAGGGTGGAATCTGGTGAACCAAGATGAGATGCTTGCTGGAAGGGGAATGTTTAGGATGTCCAGCAGTAGGGCCAGTGCATGTTCCTAAATGCTTACTACTCCATGACAAAATTTGTGATTAGTATTTGCCATGGCAGGTACACAGCCAGTGATTTGTATTGTTGCTATAGTCCATACTAATGCTCTGCGCAGGAGTCCAGTAACTCTAGTGATTGAAAGTGATTAATTAGGAGAGGTTTTTTTTATCCCAAGGAGGATATAGAGATATAAGCAGCATGATCTCTTTATGGTGGGGGCAGGGTACTATGGTGTTGGTAAACAGATCATATAGCAGGACAAGAGCTAAAATATTAGCATGGGTAGAATTGACATGCTTAGATGTACGGCTGAAGTGCATACAGAATGCCTGTACATGAAGATTTGTGTCCAGGAAAGATGCTGAACAAGATTATACATTTAATATGGGTCATGAGTGATGTCACAAGAAGTCCTTTAGTTAGGGGTGCATGGCAACTTTATGTATCTGTTGGTACCTTTAGACATTGATAAAAGGAAGGCTTTAGTTAGGGGGTGCATGGCAACATTATGCATATGTCAGTATATCCAGACATTGCTACCAAGAAGGGAACATTTTCTATAGTATAGAAGCACATGAGGCAAAGATAAATTATGTATGTACAGTTTTTAACACATTAACAATCCTTTGAATGCTTCTCTGTTCCCACTCTACACAGCGTACATCCTCTTTGCCTATAAGTAGTCTGAGGTAGATTCATTAATAAAAATACAAATTATGAGCCAGAACACAGAGCGCCCAACGATCCTTCCAAGTGGAATCAAGTCTTCAATGGATAACTGAACCAGAAACAACCAGGTAGACAGGGAATAAATCCAAGAACAATTTTAATTAAAGCGCTTTTCGTTTGCTCAAGTAGGCAAACTTCCTCAGAATAACTTACATAACATCAAGGAACCAGGTTTTATACAGTGATCCTAATTAATTGAGTACAATTAAGCACCACAATGATAGTCACTTAACATTTAAAAATACAGGTTCTTGAAGTCATAAAATGCTGGAAAATACCAGCTTTTACATACTGAACACTAAGCAGCGTTTCAATTAATAAAAAGCCTATGCTATACAGAAAGACCTATATATTAACAAAATAAAATTAAAAGAATGAAAAATTAGAAAATATAAAAAATACCAATGTATTTAAAAGTGTATATATAATTCCTGTACAATATATTTATCAACTAAGAGGCATAAACATAAAGCTAGAAACATTATTAAACGAAACACCTTCAATATGCACAAATAAATGGTGGGAAACAGTGAATTCTATCTTTTAAGACTAAGAATACTTAAAAGACAGGAAATAGAGCATGCTTCATACATTGGTATTTTTTATATTTTCTAATTTTTCATTCTTTTAATTTTATTTTGTTAATATATAGGTCTTTCTGTATAGCATAAGCTTTTTATTAATTGAAACGCTGCTTAGTGTTAAAAGCTGGTATTTTACAGCATTTTTATGACTTCAAGAACTTGTATTTTTAAATGTTAAGTGACTATCATTGTGGTGCTTAATTGTACTCAATTAATTAGGATCACTGTATAAAACCTGGTTCCTTGATGTTATGTAAGTTGTTCTGAGGAAGTTTGCCCACTTGAGCAAACGAAAAGCGCTTTAATTAAAATTGTTCTTGGATTTATTCCCTGTCTACCTGGTTGTTTCTGGTTCAGTTATCCATTGAAGACTTGATTCCACTTGGAAGGATCGTTGGGCGCTCTGTGTTCTGGCTCATAATTTGTATTTTTATTAGTGATTTTTGTGTTTGGTTTACTTAGTATGAGGTAGATTCATAGTTGGATGCCTGAGCCCCATAAACTGGGGAATGCTATGATTTTTTTCAAAGAGCTTTACATGAACAAGGCAGTGTGTGATGTTTTTGAAGGAGATAAGGAAAGTGTGCTGGTTACTAGCAAATGGGCATGAATTATGAGGTGTCAGGCTAAAACTTACCAATAAAGGAAAAATGCCCTCTTTAAGGTCAGCAATTGTTCTATACAGAAAGACATATAATTTAATATCTGGAAAGCTAAAACCATTTTTCTTTTGGGGTAAAAATAGTATAGATGTTAAATCTCCTTTTCCCATTATAAATAAACTGAAAAGTGAACTTAAGCATCTTTGTGTACTATTTATAGTTTGGAGTATTAATGATGTGGTGGGTAAGATACAATAATCTGGCATTACAAGTAAACAATTTGTATTCCTTAACACTAGCTAGGGTAATAAGATGTAGATATTTCAAGCCATATGCTTAGAAAATAAATATTTCCATAAGGACATTTAACTTACAGAATGATGAGTACAGCAAGATTCCCAAGTATTTGGTGGAGATAGGAACCAGATAGTAGTTTTTCCTTTGATAATCACATCACCACAGTAGTCAGGAAATCCTTCTATGTGGCACACCTCATCACAAAAGGTTTCTCATCCAGGAAAAAAAGAGGTCATTGTTCTCCTCTACTCGTCAGTCATTAGACCCATTATAGAGTACAATGCCCCTTTTGGTATATACCTCACAAGACATCTACAACAAATGGAAAGGCCACAGAAATACCTCACAAAGAGGATTACCAGCCTCAAAGAGATGCCCTATGCAGACTGTCTCAAAAAACTGCAGCTTTACTCCGTTGCATATCGCCTACTCAGAGGTGATCTCTGCCTAACACACAAAGCTATGCCAAACCCAGAGCTTTTAGACATGCTCCACTTAAAGAAATCCCAATCCCCATGAGCTACACGCTCTAGGGACCTAAACCTCATCACCACAATAAGCAGAACATGCTGGAGGGATAGATTCCTGTCCCAGAGACTTCCCATACTTTGGAACAAACTACCTATCTCTATTAAACAAAGCTCCTCATTAGTACTGTTCAAGAAAAATCTTGATGATTGGATGGGAGATAAGAAATTCACCCTGGGTATCACTTCTGTGGCTGTGCTCGACAGTGGCACAGGAAAATAATTTTCTTGGGTGGCAAAAGTCAGGGTACCTTTGGCTAGGCCTATATAGGCCCTAGGGCCAATAGCCTAGTACCTACCTATGAACCTATGAAGATGAAAGGAGATGACAGGAGTTTTTGGCGCTATTTGAGTAGCAGGAAAATACTGTTTTAGCAGTGTTTACCCAAATACCCGTGTAGAAATAGGCTCAAATTGAGTTAAATCCTCATTGCTCCTACTAAGTCCCCCAGTGTGGGTTGGTTAATTAATAGAAAGTTGAGAAAATATTATTCAGAAACAGGAATGGCTGCAATAAGAAAAAACAATGTGAGCATGCGAAAAACTGAGCAAGGTCCAAATAATGTTAAAAATTCCCAATTTTATTAGCACTGTTGGCGAGGTCAGTGCCTCCCCTTCTTCAGATAACAAGCCAACTAATTAACAAGCTTTTTATACTAAATTCAAAACAATTAATCAAATTAAGTAATTGTCTCTTGAACTATCATTAAAGAGACACACGTTATACACATTATTTATATTTATATTTATATTAACATATTTTTATACTTTGACTTGGTAATGAGTGTTTTTTGCATATTGGCTTTTTATGCACACAAGAACTGGTTTATAACGTGTGTCTCTTTAACGATAGGTCAAGAGACAATTACTTAATTTGATTAATTGTTTTGAATTTAGTATAAAAAGCTTGTTAATTAGTTGGCTTGTTATCTGAAGAAGGGGAGGCACTGACCTTGCCAAAAGCGCTAATAAAATTGGGAATTTTTAACATTACTTGGACCTCGCTCAGTTTTTCGCTCGCTCACATTGGTTTTTTACTGGTTTGCTTTGCTTGTTTTAAGTTTTTGTGCAATGAGAACAACATCATTATCAGTTCATTACTGTGTCACTAAATCAAGCACTAGCTCTCTCAGACCTGACTCTACTAGTGTTCTCCTTAATGGCCCATGCATCATGATAGCAAAGACACCCCCACACTCACACACACACACACACACACACATTCACACACGCTTGCATAGAACCACACACTCCTTGACATTCCCATACACATACCTACATATACTCATTCACAAGCAAACCCCCACAAATGATCACACTCACATATACACTCATACACATAAATCAACACATATATCCAGGTTCTCCATTCCCTTCCTATTCCCCTTAGTGTGACCACCCACACGCAGGGAAGCTTACACTCAAACACACACACACACACACACACACACACACACACACACACACACACACACACACACACACACACACACACATTTTTGCTACTTAAGTTATCTGTACCTTGAGTACTCCCATGCGAGTGAATGGGAGACTGTTGTGATTTTATGATGGTCGCTTTTTCCTCCTAGAGTAAAATTTTACTGGCCTGAATGACTGTCTTAGATAGCCATGTAATTTGGGAACCGCAGACATTTCTGTAGAGAGCATGTGTCTAATTAGCATTTATTATTGGCTACTCCCCTGGAAAATCCCACAAAAGCTGTACTGCTCAAGATAAACCCTGTAATGAAAGAAGAAAAGGAGCCAATAGCACTAAGGAAAATGAAGTTAGGAAAAGCAGAACCTCCAGATAAGGTCACAGCAGATATGATCAAGATATTGATTGAGTTCATAGCTTTATAGGTGTGTACTAGGCTAATAACCACAATGACTCTTTTAAGCCTAGCTGTGCACCCCAAATCTCTAACAAGTTCTGGTACTTGATAAGTGTAAGCAGAGTCATGAGAGATGAAACATTTAAAAGTAGGGTTCTGGGAGATGAACTGTTTACAGACTGTCTATGTCCAAACCAGAGATTAATTTCTTGCTCCCCATCCAGTTTTCCAAGTTATACTTGAATTGAGTTAGGAAGGAACTCTGTTTCACAGTTGTCCAAGTTATACTTGAATTGGGTTTGAGAGGAACTCTATTTCACATATGCCTTTCATTCCAGCAGGTTCTATTTATATCACTGGCAAGGTTTAAGCCTTTAGAACTGGTAATTTTGGTGCTGTTTGTTTTGCAGATATGCAGGAGATCCACCAGAGTGGGGTCTGAAAATAGCTTGTATGCCAAGCATAGATCTCCTCTCAACAGCTTATATTCTTTTAGTAAGGAACCTCTTTGGCTATTCCAGTTGTTGGATGTGAATGGTTAGGTACATACTAAAGAGGGCATTGTGCTCAATTATAGTTCTGTTGAATGCTGAATACTGTGGAACAATGACCTCCTTGGACCTAGATGTCATACCATTGTTTATAAGTTGCACAACATAGAATGATTTCCTCACTGCTATGGACATATGATGGTCAAAGCCTAGATTACTGTCTATGTATATCCCCAAGTTCCTGACTACTGGGTCAACTCTTAGGGGTGTGTTGTGAGTATGATAGTTACCAGGGGTGAATGACTTCCTAAAGGATACTATTATGCATTTCTTGGCATTTAGTTTTAGTCTGTGGCTCTGACACAAGTTACGTGTCTATATCAGCCCATCCTGTAAAACATTAGTTTCAATGGGGGACTCTGCGACTGCTCCTAATTTGTAATCATCTGCAAATTTGGTCAGTCAGAGACCCTTGACATTGGTCTTGACTTCAGACAAGTAAATGCCAGAAAGGACCAGTCCTAGGACTGATCCTTGAGGAATTCTGCTTGTGATTGGCCTCTTTGTAGAGGTGGACTCCCCAATTCTAATTTTCTGGGTTCTGTCTGTGAGCTAGCTGGCCATCCGCTGGGTGATATAAAGGTTTATACATGCCCTCTTGAGTTTATCAACAATGCCCAAGTGGGATATTGAGTCAGATGCCTTGGACAGGTCAGGGTAGACAGCATGGACTGTTCTGCCCTCATCAATTGTTTTGGTGACCTTCTCAAAGAAGTCCACCAGGTTGAGTAGGCATGACCTGCCCTTGACAAAATCAGACTGGGTTGAGTTGAATATTTGGTGGTTTCCTATATAATTTTTTGATAATTTCCATGATAATTCTTTCCATGACTTGGCATATAAACTAGTGAGACTTATGGGTCTGCAGTTCCAGGTTCTGTAGTTGGTCCACCTTTGTGCAAAGGGATGACTGTTGCTGTTCTCCATTCTTGAAGTATGAAACCTGTTTGAAGGCTACAGATAAACAGCAATTCCAGAAGGCTTTATAGATCATGTTGTATGCTGTTTAGAAGCCATCCTGGGGTACTGTCTGGACAGATTGACACAGTGTTTTTGGCATTTGAGACAGTCTTGAGGACATGTTCCCAGTGATAGTAAGGAGAGTTATATTTGATGGTATTTTCTGATGGGAGGTTGAGGGGAAGATAAGGGTAAAGTTAAAGCTGAATTTGTTTGCCAGTAGGTTTGTTATATCTCCAGGTTCAGTAGTTCCTGAACATTCCAGGGTTATCTGGGGTTTTGAGTTTATTTTTAATTCAAAGAGACCACTTTGTGATCTGACCTTACCAGCAAAGACATTACACTAACAGGTGTACAGCACTCTCCCATATTAGTGAGGACAAAATCCAGTATGTTTACGTTCCTAGTCTGCGTATTGGCAATCTGGTCTAGGGAGTTTTTGTTTACAAAATCCAGGAATATTTTTGACTGTACATTTGGTGTTGTATATGATTCCTTTTTAATACTGGGGTAATTAAAGTCATCCATGAATATAGTATTGGGTTGGATGGTCTTTGTTTCCAATAAGCTTAAGCTACATATTATGGCTGTCCTGGGTCATAAAGGGGGACTTGTAACTCGCATTGGGAGGGATGGCTCCTGAGGGTACTCATAGCAGCATGGAGAGAAAGTTGTAACTCAGATAAATGGAGAATATGCATACTAGTGCCAGTGTACAAGAACAAAGATGACATTCACAATTGTGGGCAGTTTAGCTGTACCAAATATTTGTCATACTGCATGAATATTCTGGAGTGAGTGACTGATAAATGAATACACAGTATAGCAGAAATTAAGATGGGAGGTGAGCAGTTCAGATTTGTATCAGAATGCAGTACAACCAATTTTCCAAGACAAACCATTGAGAATAAGCTATAGATGAGGAAAGAGTCCAACTGGGCATTCCTAGACTTGGAGATAGCATATGACAATGTCCAAAAAAAACTAATTTAGGCAACCCTAAGGTGGTTTTAAATCTCAGAAACAGTAGAATTAGTGCAGGCTATGTACAAGGACCCAGTAATACAATTATAGATAGTGTTTTGACTCACAGATGGGCTCCTTGTGTGAGTGGGTGTGCATTAGGGTGCAGCTCTGAGCCCGCTGCTGTTCATATTGGTGATGGACTAAATTAGCAAACATGTCAGAAGGGACAAATCAACAAAAGTGCTGTATGCAGCTGATATAGCATTGTAGGCAGACTCTGAACAAGAACTTCAGCAAAGGATAGCGGAATGGAATGCATAACTGAAGGTACATTGGATGAAACTGAATACAGATAAGACAGTTGTAATGACAGCAAATGGGAGAAATCTGTAGAATCTGAGCACTGAGATAGAAAGGAAAATAGTGGAACAAGTTAACAGCTTTAAGTATCTGGGAGTGATGGATGAAGAGAAGGAAGTCTAAATGAGGAGGTCAAAGCTAAAATTAGAGGGGCTGTAGCCAAGTTTCACAGAGTGTCAGGGGTAGTATATGACAGAAGAATGCCAAAGAACCTGAAAGGCAAGGTGTACAAAACAGTGGTGTGATTAGTACTACTGTATGGTATAGAAACATGAGCAGTGAAGGCAGAGCAATTGGGGAAGCTAGAGTGATGGAGATGGGTGGTAGGATGCAAACTGTGGAACAAAAGATGGAATTTGAGGACATTGTGAGATTTGAGATATTCTGCTTTCAGCAGTGAACAAGTTAAAAATGGCTTTCAGTGGATGTTTCTGAAAATGTAATATAAATATTCTGCTTTTAGTGTAGTACAGAGTGCGCCTTCTGTGGAAGGTTAGGTGCCGGGCTGAGAACTCGACACCATAAAACTCCACTGCCATTCATAAGTGGACAGGTGACCCACTGTGGCGACCCCTAACCAGGAAAAGCCGAAAAAAGAAGAAGTGTAGTACAGTGTGCACTTAGCTTACACTCTTGGCAAACGAATATAGCTTGGCTATCATTGTTATTAGAAGTCAGAAGTATAAACTATGCAGCTTGTGAAATTCTCTATCTACAAGCAGATCAAGATGAACTCTTGTATGCAGCTGTGTTTCGTCAACAGGATGTGCAAGATAAGAGCAAGGCTGAGGAGTTATTCTTCAGGAACAGAACGTGTAAGATATGGAAAACAAACTGTCAGCAGACCAGCTTCAAAAGAAAGACTTGTTATTCTGGCAAATTCTCTAAACTGCTGGTACAGACAGAAAAGAGACTATAATTGGATTTTTACTTTTGTATCAGGGACATTGATTCCTACAGTCATGATGCTGTAAGCTAAAGTATGGTTTTGTTGTGTATCTTTCATTGTTAAACTAGATGTCTACTTCGCATGCAGTAAAGGAATGTCATATCAGATTGAACCGTCTCAATTGCTTTTATTGAGTAATGGTACAGAGTACCTTTCAGTGTAGTAACATAAATTTTGCAGTGGTGAGACCAGGCCATTTCAAACAAATCAGGGAGGTGTGACCTGCAGAGGTGCCTCTTACAGTGTGATATTCCTGCACAGTTCTTCTTTTTTGTGCACTCTTTTTTCTTACTACTTCGTCCATTGCCTGGCGGACTAAACCACTGCAGTGCAGTACAGGGCAGTATGGTAAATATTTCTTCAGACAGTTGGTGAGATACGAAGAGGGGATCCAACTGCCGGTCCTGCCTTCACCAGCATCTAGTGAATGACAGCAGACAATTCTTCCACAACTGATCTTCGTGTCAAGCCTGATCACCTTGTCCTAAACATTTGTGGTAAATATTTTCTTCTGTTTTTCTTTTAGCAGTGAATGCAGTTCATGAAAATGCCAAGAAGTGCACTAAGTATTTTACTGTTGATGTATCTGAATGATATGTAGATGTGTGGAATTATTTAAATACATAATATAATCAGCATGTTAGCACCTGTAAGTCTTTACTACATTGGGGAGAAGTGTCACAGAATGTACAGAAATATTTTATTTAAATGTTGCTTTTACATGCCTTGTCATAAACGTATTGTATGTATTGTACAAAACCTGGAACACAACCAGGATAAAGTAATGCTTGAAGCACAGATAATGGTTCCTGCTTCTATATATCTTGTTGCAAAAGATTTATTAAAGGGTGATGTAAATGTCAAAGTTTGTACTTTACAGTCTGATTAGCAGGAGTTTAAAGATTGAATTGCTAAAACTAGCAACTGGCAAAATCTTAACCTCATGGGTCACTTTCAGATTTACTGTGATAAATGATATGCTTTCTGGTTAAATGCATGCTGACACTGCTAAATGTACAAAAACTTTTCTCAGTTTTTAAAAGTCTCACAGACTGAAATTAAGACACAAACTGTTATTCAACAAGGCAGTAAAGCTATTTGTATAATAGAAGAGTTAATAAATAAAACTGTCCGTTTGCAATAAACATATGACAGGCAACTGGCTGACACACAGCATGACGTAATTGTTGCAAGGGAGGAGACTAATCTGAGGCTGCTAAAGCAGCACATTAGGCTAATGTTAAAAACTCTCCCTAAGTGGGATGAACAGAAAGGTATTTTTAATAACATAATTACATTTATGCAATGATACACATAAGCGTTGCTTCTGAAATTTTATTCCTCAGCATTTAATGGCTTATATACAGCAAAAGTGACATGCTCCACTTAAAGAAATCCCAATCCCTCAGAGCCACCCACTCCAGGGATCTAAACCTTGTCATCACAATGAACAAAACATATTGGAGGGATAGGTTCCTGACCCAGAGACTCCCCATACTCTGGAATAGACTGTCCATACATGTCAAGCATAGCGCCTCCTTGGCCCTCTTCAAAAGGAACCTTGACGATTGCATGGGAGATAGGAAATTCACCCTGGGGATCACATCAGTTGCCCTGCTAGACAGGGGTCCAGGGAAGTAAATATTGTGGGAAGAGATATCCAGGGAATTGTTATGGCTAGGCTTGTATAGGCCCTAGGGCTGATAGCCTAGTACCAACCAATAAACCTATAAAAGCACTGCATATTAACAGAGATGAGGTTCATGGTAAACTGACAAACTGATTTAATAAACTTCTAAGACATAGTCACAGTGAGTTCAAAAAGTTCAGACAACATATGTAAACACTTTTTCAGAAGTGCATAAGACCTTTAAAGTCAGCAGAGCAAAATACTGACAAATATAATCTGGCTAGTAAAGAGTTAAATCAACAGCAGTTAATTACGCCGATAAAAAATAATTTACTACAGTAGTTAAACCCAGTGATTCACCTAAAGTGCAGCAAAAGGCAGACAACAGCAAATGTATCGTATGATAGCATAAAAAATAGCACAGACTCCAGCAAAAACAGTAATAATCTGTTTGCAAGTAGATACTACTACGAGTACAGTCAGTACATGCGCTATGATATGCAGTTAAACTATGCAGGTCCCTTTACAAAAAGTGCAGGTAGGTAACAGCCAAAGGGCAAACATACACTAACTGTGTCTGAAGCAAAAAAACAGCATTTAGCTAAAGTGATACAGGTCCTTCAAACACTGCAGGAGGCAGGGTTTAAGGTTCAAAGTAAAAAGGTACAATTCATGTCATGACATGCTTTATAGCCAGAAAGAATTCCCTTTCTGGAGTGCGGACCAAAGGAAAATGCAGCTTTTTGTAATTTAAAGGCAGCATTGGCCAAGGCTACAGAGCTAGTAGCTCCAAGTCTAACACGTCCCTTTGTGTTACAGGTGACAGCTGGACCCAACACACTCTCTGTTGTGCTTTTACAGGAGTGGCCTCATGGCTCTGATGCTAAAATGAAAAAGACTTTACATTCTTCAGTAAAAAAATGACACATGAAAGGGAATATCACCCGTGCATTCAGCAACTTTTGGCCATTTACTAGGGTTTAAAACAAACTGAATACCGAACAGCTTTTTCCAAAGACGTTATAGTACAGACACGACATTATGCCATACAGGCTTTGGTAAATGAGACTCAGTTAAATAAACTGATTGATGATGTCAGTCAAGCAGTGTTTTGCAAAATGGCTGGCATTATTTAGTGTCAAGCAAATTACAGTAAAGGCAGGAGATAAGTATTATTTATCTAATTTCATGAAATATGAAGGAACATTTTTTAAACAGTGCATACATAGTTAATTCTATGCAGCTGCATATGTCTACATGGGCAAGGAGAGGGTTTATTGATAATATGGGCAAACCGCTCAAGCATGCTTCTGTGTTACAGACTATTTGAAAATTAGCTCATACTCAGTCCCTTGTGGGTTACTACAGTATTTTAAAGGTAAAAGCTCATCAAAAAGCTACAAATTACATTTTTCAGTTAAGGAACTATGCAGATCAAATGGCAAAAAAGGCAGCCATGAAAGAAATGCAATTGTATCCTACAGAACACCTTTCTGGTGTACCAGATAAAACCACTGCAGTACATGCCATACAGACATTTTCAGCTCAGAATTTGCAGCACGATTTGCTGCAGATCCAAACTAAGTTTGGACTGCAAAAAGCAATACAAAAATGTACTCTTATAGGAGAAAGTGCAAAACAATATTATGCAAAATAAAAGAGCTTCGTATAATACTCTGCTAAGAGGCCTAGGCACAGGAATTGTAGTTATTAATGCAGCTGATATTGAAATTCTAGCGAATCATTTAAAAACAATGGGGGAAGATATCTCTCAGTTTGTGCATTTACAAGCATCTTGGAATCCAGAGATATGGAAGGCACACCTGCATAATATAAACTACCAGCAGCAATTTTTAAACAACTATGATGCTATGCAGTTACATCAGTTACAATTTGATGGTAACATGACAGTTTTTGTAAATTGGACAAAATGCACTATGCAATCTTTGTATGTAGATACTCAAAAAAATTAATGTACAAATTGAACTGATGTTACAGAATGAAAATGTTTGGCGACAATTGTTTCATAAATGGGTACCTGATACAGATTGGATTAAATTATATGCTGAAGTAATATATTGTACTCCCCAAAACTGCAAAGGACAGTTTTCACATTATAATGTTACTGATACCATATTTATGTGTCAATTTACAGTATTACCTATGACATTTCTAGTTCCAGAAGGACATGAATATTGTTTGCCACAATTTGAAGGTAATCATATAGATATGAGGGGAAAAACACATACAATTGAGTATTGTACACAGACTCAAAATTGATTAATTTGTGGACAACATTTGCCTATGTATGAACCATGCTTACTGCAGCATTCTGTTAACTTATGTAAGTGGACAATTGTGCCATCTTCTTTTCAGATGTTTACAGAAGTGGCTCCTCAGCATGTTTGTCTGGTTACAGATCAAGATGTAGGTCATCATTTAATATTAACTTTTGTAGGATATTTATCACGTTAACTTCCTTAAATGGAATAATCAGAGCTCTGTGTTTACTAAAACCATAGAAGTAAATGCTTCCACAAGTTGGAATTATGACTTAATACAGCTTCCCAATATATCTGTATATTTGGATAATTTAAAAAACATAATGAATAATACTGAAATTCTCAGAGAATACTTAGGAAAAAGAAATAAAAGCATTCTGTATTATGAGGCATAAGCATCATTGCAAAAGATAAATTATTTAGCTTGACCTAAAAGACCAAAAAAGACACTGCTCACAATTGGTGGGATATCTTTACTGGTTGGTCAAAATCAGGAAAAAAACTATTAAATTGGTTAGTACATCCTGTACTAGTAGTGTTAGGTATTATAGTCACGTTAACTATCTGGAATTGTTATCTAAGTTGTCATTTGCGAAAAACTTTCAGAGTCCAGCAAATCATGATAGTTAACATAAATAAACTGGAAAAGGTTTCAATGTGTGCAACTGAAGTCAAAAATGAACAGTCATTTTCCACCTTTTAATTTGAAAAGAGAGAATTGTGAGATTTGAAATATTCTGCTTTCAGCAGTGAACAAGTTAAAAATGGCTTTCAGTGGATTTTTCTGAAAATGTAAAATAAATATTCTGCTTTTAGTATAGTACAGAACATTCATTGTTATTAGAAGTCAGAAGTATAAACTATGCAGTTTGTAAAATTCTCTATCTACAAGCAAGTCAAGATGAACGTCAACAGGACGTGCAAGATAAAAGCAAGGTCGATGCGTTATTCTTTAGGAACAGAACGTGTGAGATATGGGAAATAAACTGTCAGCAGATCAGCTTCAAAAAAAGACTTGTTATTCTGGCAAATTCTCTAAACTGCTGATACAAGCAGAAAAGAGACTAATTGGACTTATTACTTTTGTATGAGGGACGTTGACTCCTACAGTTGTGATGCTGTGAGCTGAAGTACGGTTTTGTTGTGTATCTTTCATTGTTAAACTAGATGTCTACTTCATATGCAGTAAAGGAATGTCATATCAGATTGAACCGTCTCAACTGCTTTCATTGAGTAATGTTACAGACTACCTTTCAGTGTAGTAACATAAATTTTACAGACATCAGTGTGGAAGCCCAAGTAGCTCCAGTTGCAAAGAAGGTCAAAGAGAGCACATTGTGGTGGTGTGGAGATGTGCAGGAAAGCAGAAGACAGTCTGGTGAAAAAGATGTGGGACATACAAGAAGAAGGAATGAGGAAAAACGGCATTCAGAAAAGAGATGGATGAATGGAGACTGAGAGAAGACCTATGAAGGCAAGGAATGACCGTCAAAGATGGTAGGAAAGTGGCATTCAATCAAGAACGAGTAACAGTTGAAGTCAAAGTTAGAACTCAAGGGGCTGCAGGTAACTGGTACAGAGTGACAGGAGTAGTACATGACTGAAGAAAGTGGAGAACATATTAACACATAGACACACTAACATCCCGCCACCCACAACATCTGTGCTAATGGGAGATGAACAATTTGAATTCAGATCAGGATGAAGCACAACCAACCCCATGTTTGCAGTGAGACAGATAGTTGAGAAGAAGCTAAAGATGAAGGAGTCTAACTAGCCATTGCTAGACTTAGAGATATTCATGAACATGTTTAAACCATATCTCATTCACAAAATGTATCCAATTTTTGATTGGTCAATGGAGTGATATGACTTCAAGCTTTTACTTATTCATTCATTAACTTCTTACACCAATTTGATGGAACAATCACATGACTTTTAAATGTTGGTTTTAAATCTCCCAGAGTCTTTTACACAGATATTTCTGAAGAAGTTCTAATAAAGAAAAGGACGGTAGCGTTAATCTATGCTGTTGTCTCCTGCTTGCACTCATTCCAGTAGGATTTGTTTGAAGATCCCAAGATATGCTGATTTAGGCAGTCTTGTGGTGGTTCATAATCCCAGAAACATTGGCAGAGTTAGCACAGGCTATGTACCAGGACCCAGTGACTGAAGTACAAACAGTGTTTGATCTGACAGGGGTTTCACTGTGGGAATGGATGTGCTTCAGGGTTCAGCTCTGATCCCACTGCTGTTCATACTGGTGATGGACTGCATTAGCAAACAAGGTGGAATGGTCAGATCAACAAAGTTGCTGTATACAGACGATGTGGCATTACAGGCAGATTCTGAACAAGAACTTTAGCAAAAGATAGAAGAACGAAATGCAAAACTCAAGGCACATGGGATGAACTGAGTACAGATAAAGCAAATGTAATGGCAGCAAACAAGGGACAACAAAAGAATGTGAGAAATTGAATACAAGAGAAAACAGTGGAACAGGTTGTGACAAAAGGAGGTACTGCCAGCACAGCTAGCTGGAATTTTATAAGTAATTATGTCATTTGTGAACATCAAACTAATTTATTTAAGATGCTTGTGTTACCAATGTGTTAGAACTGTATGCTGTGTGTATATTACACTGCTGTATACAGATGTTTGTGTGAAAAGGTATTTGTAAAGTGCTTGTCTTAAAAATGTATCCACAGTGTGCCCTGCTGAAAGAGTTCAGAAATGTACATGCAGTATTGTAACTGTTTAAATGTATATGTTAACAGAGGAAACTGGAGGGTTAACTTCAGTGCAGGAAACTTTAGAAAAATATCTGAAATTAAATTACTTTATAGGCTAGGCCATAAAGATGCTTCAGTGCAGCCAGAGACACAAACCCTGTACTAGGAAGCTTTCTGTATTGTGTTTGGGGTGAATAAATTGCTAGTCTGGCAGCATGAAGGAATGCGATTGTTTTATGACTTTCAGCACATGCCAAAGATCTGAGCAAAAGCCCTTGCCTGGGTATTTTTACAGGTATATGCTAAATACTGCCAGCTGCCAGCAATAGGGGTTTGCATGAGAACTAGAAGTCAGATGACCAGAAATTATGCCATTCTGCAAGATATCCCAGCAGTAATATTTTAGATGTTATTTTGAGAAGTCTCTTAGTAAGACAGAGCATTCTGCATTCTGTCTTGGACCTGACAACAAGAACCATTCACCACATCTGCCTTGCTCTAAGTAAGTTATTAGGGTATAGTAGTAACTCTTTTAGATACACTGAGGAATATAGAATATAGTGAAGCTTAGTTTAGATGTTTTTCTTTATTTGTGTGAGCCTGTACTGCAATGTTATTTTAAATATTTCCTGTGGTTTTGAACTCTGATGTAACTGTGAATATGTACTTAGTATTGTTTTGTTCTTTTGTTATTTATAAATTAAATATATTTAAACCTTTCATTGTAGCTGATCTGTGTAGAGATATTTAAGTTTTGAAAGTACTTGCATATTTATTTGGTGACACCGTGCCACTGTTAATATCCTTGCTCTTGTTCAAACTATCATTTGTATTAGTATTAATATTACACAGTAAAATTGGACACCCTTTGTTAAGGGCCCTACAGTAGCTGATAAAGAATTACTGATAGCAGTGGTAACTACCTTATAGTTTGGGTAAAAACGGGCATAGCTAGTAAACCTGTGCCATCCTTTCCCTGGTGTGTATGTGTGTGTGTGTGTGTGTGTGTGTGTGTGTGTGTGTGTGTGTGTGTGTGTGTGTGTGTGTAAATCAAACCTCAAAGAGTGTGTGTGTGTCAGCTTTTTGGACAAAGACATGAAACACTGGTTGGACAGAGAGGGTGCTGGAGGTCTTGGCGTTGTCACACAGCTGAGATCTCAACTCTTTATCTGTGCCAGTGGGGAGTCTTATTGGAGATCTGGAGAAAGAGGGAGAAACCAGCCCCAGACCGACTGTGGTCTCTGTGTGCTCTTAAGGGAAATTGCACTTGATGCAGAGAGCTGCATTTGGAAATACTGTTTGTCCACCTGTTATCCTCCCAGTGAACATTGCCCCCCACAGGTGCCAGTGGTGAGTATTGAGGGTCCTTGATTACTGGTCCAGTGGAGAGTCACAGCTTAAAATATGTGGGTGAACTGGTTGAGGAGAAGAGAAGTTTGAATGAGGAAGTCAAAGCTTGAATTAGAGAGTCTGTAGCCAAGTGGTACAAAGTGTCTTGGTTATGTATCACAGAAGAATGGCAATGGAGCTGAAAAGTAAGGTTGCACAAAACAGTGGTGTGACCAGAACTACTGGATGGTACAGAAATCTGGGCAGTAAACACAGAAGATTTGAGGAAGCTAGTTGTGAAGGAGATGAAGTGCCTGAGTCAGGTGGTAGGATACACACTGAGGGATAGATGAAGATATGAGGACATCAGAGCAGAAACCAAAGTAGCTCCAATTGCATAGAAGGTCAATGAGAAAAGCTTATGGTGATTCAGACACATGTAAAGAAAAGTAGAAGACAATCTGGTGAAGAAGATTTGGGACTGACAGGAAGAGGGCAAAAGGAATTGAAGATGTCTAGCAAAGAGATGAATGGACTGTGTGAGACAAGACCTGTGACAGTCAAGCATGACTTTCAAAAAAGTAGGAGAGTAGTACTGAATTGAGGAAGATGGCAACAGATGACATAATACCCAACCCCATGTAGAAAATGGAAAATAAGGGGGTTGATGATGATGAGATTGCAAGAGTTTATGTGACTCCCTGACCCCTGATGATGAGGATGTCGACTCCCCTGGACAAAAAGTACTATCATTCCGCTTCAGTTGTGAGACTGATCTCCATGATGAGGTCCCTGTAAGGGGAAAACCTCAGTAACAGAGCAGTCTCTGAATCTGAAGGTCTTAGCATGATGTGGAAACATTTCAGGATAAGGATTCCACTTTATGCTTAGCCTTTCTGAGCTCCAGGGATAGAATTCCTAAAGATATTAAAGAAGAGTCAGGGAAATCTTTGAATGAGTTACCAATTACGGAATGCGGCCATCTGTAAGTAACATGGCACCAACTTACTTCTCAGTTTGAAGCCATGCATCAAAGGAAGGACGTGTATTCATCCACAAAGAAAATAGCTAAAAAGACATAAAAATACTAATGCAGAGAGGGTGTCTTTTTTTCATAATGATTTGCAGAGAGAGTGGGCAGAAATACGGGTATTATTAAAAATCATTGCAGTGAATTTTTTTATAAAGGCATAGTGGCTATAGTAAATAAGGAGGCAGGCCAAAAGCTTGAATGATATCCTGTAAGAGTTTCAAATTAAGGGAGTCAAAGACACTGTAAAAGCAAAAAACATTATTTGCACCAGATTAGTAGCTTGTTCTATGCAACATAATGCTAATTGCTTTGAGAATCTTCCTTTGCAAATCCATTTTGAGATGGATTAATGCTATTGGGTAGAAAATGTCTGGAGTCTATGGGTCAGTTTTACTATATAGATTTGGCTACTGCATTAATAAGATAGATGGGTTTCTGCATCTGGAAATACTGTTTGTCCACCTGTTATCCTCCCAGTGAACATTGCCCCCCACAGGTGCCAGTGGTGAGGATTGAGGGTCCTTGATTACTGGTCCAGTGGAGGGTCACAGCTTAAAATATGTGGGTGAACTGGTTGAGGAGAAGACAAGTTTGAATGAGGAAGTCAAAGCTTGAATTAGAAAGTCTGTAGCCAAGTGGCACAGAGTATCTTGGTTATGTATCACAGAAGAATGGCAATGGAGCTGAAAAGTAAGGTTGCACAAAACAGTGGTGTGAACAGAACTACTGGATGGTACAGAAATCTGGGCAGTAAACACAGAACATTTGAGGAAGCTAGTTGTGAAGGAGATGAAGTGTCTGACTCAGGTGGTAGGATACACACTGAGGGATAGATGAAGATATGAGGACATCAGAGCAGAAACCAAAGTAGCTCCAATTGCATAGAAGGTCAATGAGAAAAGCTTATAGTGATTCAGACACATGTAAAGAAAAGCAGAAGACAATCTGGTGAAGAAGATTTGGGACTGACAGGAAGAAGGCAAAAGGAATTGAAGATGTCTAGTAAAGAGATGAATGGACTGTGTGAGATAACACCTGTGACAGTCAAGCATGACTTTCAAAAAAGTAGGAGAGTAGTACTGAATTGAGGAAGATGGCAACAGATGACATAATACCCAACCCCATGTAGAAAATGGAAAATAAGGGGGGTGATGATGATGAGATTGCAAGAGTTGATGTGACTCCCTGACCCCTGATGATGAGGATGTCGACTCCCCTGGACAAAAGGTACTATCATTCCGCTTCAGTTGTGAGACTGATCTCCATGATGAGGTCCCTGTAAGGGGAAAACCTCAGTAACAGAGCAGTCTCTGAATCTGAAGGTCTTAGCATGATGTGGAAACATTTCAGGATAAGGATTCCACTTTATGCTTAGCCTTTCTGAGCTCCAGGGATAGAATTCCTGAAGATACTAAAGAAGAGTCAGGGAAATCCTTGAATGAGTTACTAATTACGGAATGCGGCCATCTGTAAGTAACATGGCACCAACTTACTTCTCAGTTTGAAGCCATGCATCAAAGGAAGGACGTGTATTCATCCACAAAGAAAATAGCTAAAAAGACATAAAAATACTAATGCAGAGAGGGTGTCTTTTTTCGCAATGATTTGCAGAGAGAGTGGGCAGAAATACGGGCATTATTAAGAATCATTGCAGTTAAATTTTTTTATAAAGGCAGAGTGGCTAAATAAATAAGGAGGCAGGCCAAAAGCTTGAATGATATCCTGTAAGAGTTTCAAATTAAGGGAGTCAAAGACACTGTAAAAGCTAAAAACATTATTTGCACCAGATTAATAGCTTGTTGTATGCAACAGAGTGCTAATTGCTTTGAGAATCTTCCTTTGCAAATCCATTTTGAGATGGATTAATGCTATTGGGTAGAAAATGTCTGGAGTCTATGGGTCAGTTTTACTATATAGATGTGGCTACTGCATTAATAAGATAGATGGGTTTTGGTTCCTCACCCTTTTGATGTCCTTAACTTGTTTTGAGTTGGGAAGATTTTATTGATGCTGGGGCACTCTTGTCCTCTTGCAAATGGTGAAATTGAGCTATTAAGGTTGAGGAAATGTTCTTTACACAGTAAATGAAAGACCTCTATGTTTAACCCCTCAGGAGTAGGGGCATTAGGTGTCAGGTAAATTGGGTTTAACACCTCATTCCTCTGTCTAGAATATAATGTATGACAAGTAAGTTAAGAACATTCAGAAAAATAAGGACTTTTGGGGAGTTATATAGCTGGTTTGCATAAATCTGTATGATTAAAATAAACACAATACATCTTTAAAAAATTTATTAATACTGGTTAAACTATGACTTTGAAAACTGAAATAAACAAACTGGGCAGACAAACATGCGAGACAAGCTTAAGATTTTTTTTTGATGAAAATATATATAAAGATATTGAGCATAATAGGAATCAATTTTATAGATACCTTATGCAAGGCAGATGTGATGACGTACAAATTGATAAACTGCATGCAATTCACAACAGGTTATAGATATGTTTATAAAATTTTATGCAGAACAGTATAGTTCCACAAAGGGGGTGATAAATTGCCCTAGTAACATCCAGGTAACCTTAATACTGAAATAAAATTAAATTATATTGAAAAAACTATACAAACTGTAACCAAACAGAGTGCAGGTAGTTGTTGAAATTAGTAATAATGACCTGTGAACACTTCTGCATGAACTCATTGTGTTATTATAGCTGTGTTATTCACTAGGTTGTATAAATATGGGGACATTCCTCAAGATTGGAGACATGCACTTGTTTAACCAGTCTTTAAGGGAAAGGGAAGTAATACAAACTCAGACTCATATAGACCCAAAAGGTTACTTTTTTGTTATGGAAATTTAATACAGAAGGTTATAAGGGATAAATTATTATCAGAACTGGAAAAGTTAGTACTTGAAACCATATATCAGCATGCATTATGTTGAAAATAGATCTGTTACCACCTGTATGTAACATGATGTTCTTTAACAATATAATAACAGCTGTGAATTAATTGTATTGTGATGTAATTTGTATAGATTTAACTTCCAGCATTTGTTAGTGTCATACACAAAACACTGATCAATAAATTAGAACAACTAGGTATTGATGTACCCTTGATAGGATGGATAACTGAATGCTATAGGACATGGCAAGTATTATACAGCAATTGGAGGGTGTCTCATAGGGCTTTATCCTAGACCCATAAATGCTTAGATTGTATCTTTCAGAACTGTCCTTTTCATCTGAGATGTTCTACAGTCTGTATGCAGAAGACTTGAAAATGGGGAAAACGATTACCTGTTACAGATAGGGCATGTCTGCAAAAGAATTGACCATTTGAGCACAGGAGAATAATATGCTGATAAATACATCAAAAACTAAGCATATGAGATTTAGGAGACCTAAACTGAAAGGTGAATATTTGATACAGCATACAGTGATTGAAACTGTAGACTCATTTTAGGACCTGGGTGGATCCAGCTTTTGAGTTTTTTCTAATCATATCAACCAATTGGTTAATGATAATTATAGAACAAGTCTAGAAAAACAGAAATGATTAAATCATTGTTTGTTAGTTATATTAGACCCAAACAAGTATGGAATAACAGCATGGAAACCTTATAAAAAAACAATCATGAACAAATTGGAAAGAGTACAGCACAAATATAACAAGTGTCCTGGTTGTGAAAATTTAAGTTATTATAAAAGACTAAAATATCTGTACATGTACAGTGTCTCATATAGGTATTTAAGAGGAGGTTTGGCCCTGGCATCATGAACTTATGATGTTTAGACCATTTTCAAGGATATATGTGTCTTCAAATGAGCTGTTGAAAACACAGAGTTTTCATAGATGAATGTAGTTAGCTAGAGGACGTTGATGTCTGCTTTGACATCAGCAAAGTAGATAATGAAGAGAAATGGTTCAACCAGAGGACCCTGGAGAACTCCACTAGGGATGAGTCCTTAGAGTTATGTGTGTGTGTAGGGATAGAAGTCTCATCTAATGCCCATTGCCAGTCCCTGATGTAGACCCCCACCTGTCAGAATAAAAAATAATCAAAAAAAGGAATTTGGACTTTAACTTTTTTGTACCAATCAACTTCCTACAGCAACAAGATTCAAGAGCAAATAAACCCAAAAAGTAATCTTTATTTAAGTTGCGAAAGATAAGCCCACAAAGCACCAAAGTGCCTTTCTGTACCAGCACTTAGGTACAGAAAAAAGAATGGAGGAATTGTCAATCATGCCCCCTAGCACTTTGTACCTGCAGCAGCTTCTCCCTCTGCCCTACGCTTGCTACTGTACTGGCCATCAGCCCTAACTCAGTGGGTTCTATTTGTAAGGCAATTAGCCATCCGTTGAGTTATGTAGTAGTTCATACTCAATGTTGACATTTTTTTCTGTAATGCCAAAGTAAGGAATAGTATCAAAGGCCTTGGACATATCTAGGTTGTCTTTCTCCAGTGCCTCTGTAATATTCTCAAAGAAATCCACATTATTGTATAGGCAAGATGCAACATTCACAAAGCCAAACTGGTTTGGTTAACTGCTCGTAAGCTACCAGTATCCTTATTTAATACATCTCATGATTGTTTTCCCTTATTCCACAAATGTTACCAATGAGACTAATTGATCAGCAGTTCCCAACGCCAGTGACAGGGTCACCATTTTAGAGGAGTACCATAACTCCATCTTCAGTTTTTGGGAATGTACCCCACAGAGAGGCAAAGACTGAATTGTTTTATAAAGTGAGTGAGGAAAGAATGTTTCCTAATGATAAAAAAAAAACAACAACTGGGCATGTTGTCCATATCCATTAAGCTTGTTCCCAGAACAAAAATAATTTTATTTCTTTGCCATTATTAAAAATGCCTTATACATATTCTTTTCCTTTTTTTTCCCTTAAACCCTGGCAGATGGGATCTAACCACCACACAGAATGTCATGTATTCTGTATATTTTTTTATTTACTATTTATTTTGTTAATAGCTCCCTCCCTTTATGTTGAGATTTACTCCCCCCCCCCATTCTTGCCTATGTTTCTTTTTCATGCAAATTGTTTCTATCCAATTGACAGGTTTATAGGCTCATATGTGATTACTAGGATAATTACCCCAGAGGGTCTTTTTACTATATATATTTTATAGGGGGTACATAGAACTTGGGAATGAGTGGTTGAGCATTTACCAACTTCCTTTTTCTAATAGAGACATAGGAGCCAGACCAGGGATAATTTTACAATTCCCCATCTTCTGGTCCAGGTTGCACTTGAATTAGTGCAGGGAAGAACTCTGCTTCCCACAGATGGAACGAGGCAATCTCTTGAGATACACACCTGTCTGTCACATATTTCTTATTTATGTTGCATAACAGGTTTAGGTCTCTGGATCTGGTATTACTGGTGCTATTTGTTTTGTGGATATTAAACAGAGCCATCAGGCTGGATCAGAGGATGCTTTGTAGGCCAGGCATAGATCTCCTTTCAGCAGTCTTTAGGAGACCAAGTATAAAACTTAGGTGTTGAGGCATTCTAAGTAGGACATGTTGGAAACAACATCTATTCCTTTTGTGAGGATCCTCTGTAGATGCCCCCATTTGTTGCATATGCCTGGTCAGGTACATGCTGAAGGTGGCAGTGTACTAAATGATTGATTTAATGAGGACTGTGTAAAATGGAACAATGAAATATTTGAAACTGGTTGCCATGCCCTTATTTATAAGCTCAGCAATGCAGAATAATTTCCTTACTATAAAGACACATGATGGTCAAAGACCAAGTCACTGTTTAATTGTGTTCACAAATCCCTAACAACTGGGGGATGTATTATCACTGTAGTAATTTCCAGGGGTGTCTGTCTTTCCAAAAGATACTGTTATACATTTCATGGCATTACATTTTAGACTGTGACTCCAACAGCAGTTATTAGTCTGTATCTTTGTTTATTTATAATTATTTATTTTACACTTGTTTACTGGGAAAGTCTGACTGGATATATGTCCATTTTCAGCAGAGGCCCGGGGGAAAAAGCTCCAGAAAGCAGATTACAAATACATTAGGAACAAAAGAAACATTTAGAGATAAGTATAATATGTAGTTTTCAGTAGGGTTACAAACATAGATAAAACATAGTAGACAACATCAAAATCATGCTGCTTCAATTTCAAACAATAATACATGCAGTTATGGGCTAAGTCCCTTCAAGAATTCATAAACTTTTTAGAGTATAAGATTGAAATGCTTAGGGAGAGTTTGCAGGAACAGCGGGTGGTGATTAGTTGGTGTTTAAGCATGGACACTGTCAACGCTGTTGGAAGTGTAGTTTGAGGCTTTTTTTGAACTGGGTTAAGGAGGATTGGTGAATAAGTTCGGCAAGTAGCATATTCCAAATTTTGTCTACTGAGTTGGTGAATAGAGAGTCCCCAGCCACATTTATGTTCTTAGTTGTTTGTACCAGCAGTTTGTCAGCAGAACATAGTGACCTCAGGTTGCTGTATAGTTTGATTTAGTACTGGTGTTTTTTCGGGTTGATATTGTATTTTGTGGGTTATTATAAGTTGGTTGTATCTGAAAAGACTGGGCCACTCCAGCCATCCTAGTTGAGTTAGGTTGATACAATGGTGGGTCCTAGAGGTAGCACCTGTAGAAAATCTAACAATATGGTTGTAACAAGTAGCAAGTTTGGTAAGCGTGGCTTGGTTCAGGTTAGAGAAGGGGGGGGGCGGCATAGAGTAGGGTAGATAGTAGGTGGGACCGAGAGATAGTGGTTCTTGCAAAAGGAGTGAGGAAGGGTTTGATCCTGTATAGGGAGCCCAGTTTTTTGTTGACAGATTTGATGGTTTGATTGACATGGATATCATATTTTAGGGCATTATTGACTGTGGTGCCCAGGAGTTTTGTGTGAGTATCTGGGGATATAATAGTGCCATTGTTAGAACTTATAGTAAAGAATGGTGAGGAGGATTTGCAGGTGGGGAAAAGATGAGCAGTTTAGTTTTCTTGGGGTTTAATAGAAGTTGACGGTTTGCAAACCATCTTTCTACATCACTGAAAGTATTCTGGGTTAGGGTCATAAGCTCAGTTGAGGAGGAGGCAGTACATATTAAACTAGAGTCATCCCTGTATTGGATGCAGATAGCCTTGGGAGTGATGGTGGGTAGGACATTGATAAAGACTGAGAAAAGTAGTGGTCCTAGTATTGAGCCTTGGGGAGCTCCTAGAGTAATGGGTAGACTTGTGGATAGGGTATTCTGCCATAAAACTGCTTGTTGTCTATCAGACAGGTAAGACTGATACCATTTAGTAGAGCTACTATTCAGTGACAGTTCCTTCAGGGTATGGAGAAGCAGTTTGTGATTGACCATATCAAGGGCCTTAGAGAGATCTAGGAAGAGAGCTGAGGTAAGTTTGTTATTGTTTCAATT
Organism: Protopterus annectens; assembly: GCF_019279795.1. NCBI lineage: Eukaryota > Metazoa > Chordata > Ceratodontiformes > Protopteridae > Protopterus > Protopterus annectens. Next base: position 664,315,220 of record NC_056726.1, on the reverse strand, counting down.
GGTGTTAATAGAGTTAGGGAAGGATAGGAGGGCTGATGTGGTGCTGTGGTGTGGCCTAAAACCATGCTGAGATTTGGCCAGTAGTTTGTTTTGGGTGAGATAGTGTATTAATTGGTTGTGGATGCACTTTTCCATAATTTTGGCCAGTGGAGATAGCATGGCTATTGGTTGGAAGTTTGAGAGGTCTAAAGAATTCCTTCCTTTATGAAGGGGAATGACATGGGAAACCTTCCAGAGAGAGGGGATAGTGGCTTCAGACAATGTTTGGTTTATTATGATCAAAACAGGGTATGCAATGGCATCTGCCCCTTTTTGTAAATTGTCTGGTAGGAGGAAATCAGTGCCAAGGTAGTGGGCTTTAGTTTAAGTAGAGATCGGATGGTCGATGTAGACACAGGTTAGAAAGCAAAACGGAGTGTGGTAGTGGTTGTGGAGGAGTTTTGAAAGGAGCTAATGGGGGTAGTTGGCTAGCTAGTGATTGGATGGTTTTGGTAAAAAGAAAAATTTAATCATGTTAGCAGTTTCCTGTGGAGTTTTAAGATTGCAAGTTGAGGGTATGGGGTTGGAGGTTTGGCCAGGGTGGAACAGTTTAGGCTGCCCAAAATTTTTGAGGTTTATTCTGGTGTTTTTGTTGAAGGTGTTGATAGAAGTTTTTTTTTTTGTCTAGCAATGTTGCTTTCCTGGTATCATTCCTTAGTTGTTGGAATTTAATATAGTCAAGTGGGTCTTTGGAGGTGTGCCAATTGTCCCATGCTTTATTTCTTGCTATGGTTTTGGTTTTGGTTACTTGAGAGAGCCAGGGGCTGGTCTTAGTTTTGGCTCTGAGGGTAAGGATAGGAGCGTGGGAATCTAGAATGGAGATGAATTTAGAATTAAAATAGTCTACAGCATCATCTAGTGGAAGTTCTTTAAGTATGGCCCAATTGCATGCTCTGAGTTTATTCTGAAAGACAGTGGAGTTAAAGTTCTTGTTGTTTCTGACAGATTTATATAGAACTTGGTGGTGGTTATCTACTTTATGCTTAATGATGTAAGTTAGTAGGTGGTCACTTACATCATCTGGGAGGATACCCGTGTTATAGAGGTCTAGGTGATTGTTGATAAGAATCCAGTCCATGATAGTGCCTTTGTAGTTGGATTTATTTATTCTGCTGGGTGAGGATACAAATTGGGTATAGCTGTGAAGGTTTATATGGGTGGTGGGAGATTCAGAGAAACAATTGTTCCAGTCAATATTAACATCTCCTAACACCATAGTTTCATGGGTGTATGTGTTGGAAGGCCATTGGAGGAAGTCTTCTAGGGTATTTGCATTGTTGCCTGGGGGGATATAAATACAGGCAATGAATATAGATTTACTTTTGTTAAGCTGTAGTTTGCTAACTAGGGCTTCTGCATTACTGAACAATGAGGGTTGTTGTGGGGCTAGTGTGACATCTATTGTGTTTTTAAATAGAACTGCTACTCCTCCACCTTTCCTGGTGTTTTTGTCTAGTCTAAGTATGTTGTACCCTGGTGGGATAACCTCGTCATTTTTAGTTCCTGGTTTTAGCCAGGTATCTGTAAGACATAGCACATCAGGTGAGTAGGTGGCTAGAAGGGCATGAAATTTATGGACCTTGTTAATACTCCTGATGTTTAGGTGACAGGTCAGGAGAGAGTTAGTGGACCTTGCATTTGGCCATATGTTGAAGGTGGTAGTGGGCTGGGAGCTTGTGGGAAGGATGGATGTCTCCATCCCTCATCAGAGTAAATTGTGCAGTGGTTATTAGTTTCAGAGCTTTCCTTATTATTTTATGATAATATCTAGTTTTGTGGTCCGTGATCTGCTTAGTTGATGGTTGTTAAACGTGGAGAGGACAGGTTTGCAGTGAAATAGGGGTTGATCTGATTCACACAAGGTGGGAGCAGAGATGGTATGAGATATGGGGTGGTGAAAGTCAAGATAGGGCTAGTTTTCATAGATAGTGAGGAGCTATAGCCCAGGCAATATAACTGAGAGGAACATAATTGGTCTCATCTTGATAGTAGTGGTACTTGGTAAGGAATGTGGGTGGAGAATTAGGGTCTACTTCATATGATCTAAATTTCATTTGACTGAAATTCGTTTGACTGAGACCAAAACACTGAAAGTTCAAAAGACTGAAAACTCATTTGACAAACTCATAACACTGACACATTAAAGTAAAAGTTATATGCCCTTTTCCCCACTGTAATGCAATCCTGGGGTTAGTATATATAGTTGGGGGGTGTGGGTGGCACAGCCCCAACATTGGGGGGGGGCAAAGTCCCCCCCCCCCACATAGTTTAGGTAAATATTGTTTTCTGCAGAGAGTTATTTATTGCACTTATAAATATCCATGTGTATGGTTTAAAATATATAAAGTATGTGGGGGGCTTCACTCTCCACATCCCCCAATGTGGGGGGCTGTGCCCCCTACCCTCCTAACTATATATACTAACTCCAGGATTACATTGCAGTGGGGAAAGGGCATATACCTTTTACTTTAATGTGCCAGTGTTATGAGTTTCAGTCAAATGAGTTTTCAGTCTTTTGAACTTTCAGTGTTTTGGTCTGACTCAAATGAATTTCAGTCAAATTAAATTTAGGTCATATGAAGTAGACCCGGAGAATTAAGAGGGTTGTTGGCAGGAAGGGGTGGTGTATGGGGTGGTGTATGGAGGTGTGGGTTATCTATAATAGGTTGTAGGAGGAGGGAGTGGTTTATTGGGCTTAAATATAGCACTAGTGGGGGGCGGGTGATATTTGGGGGCAGGGTGCGTCATGGAGCGAGCCCAAGCTACAAGGATTTCCAGAGTCTGTGAATATGTAGGTTTAAAAAATACAACTTTACAGTGTTTTTACTCAGTTCTTTTTAAAGTGAACTGCAAATTACTCAATTTTATTCAATTCTTTTTAAAGAGAGCTGTGTTTTATTCGATATTGTATTAAACAAAGTTTGTAGTTTAGCCAGACAATTTTACTGACTGTTGGGAGTAAGCAAGCTTTTAACCTGATTTTGTACAGATATTTTGTTATTTCTTTAGCAACTGTGAGATGAAGTAAGTAGGGGGTGTGTTATACAAGTTATTTGAGCTGTAGAATGCTTATTTTATTACTTATTACAGCAGCCTGACTAGGGAGTCTAAGACTGTTAAGCTATCTTTTACTATGGACCCTAGGCTAGCCGTAGACCCAGTTCAGCCAAGCAATATATTAGCACAATAGTTACACTTAAGATATAGATTGTGCCATCCTTTTCCTTTTTGAGGGACAATGCAGGAATGCTTTTCTTTTAGTTTTCAAGATGATAGTTTCTTTTCAGCACAGATTGAGCCATTCAAGGTAAGGACAGGTGGGGTGGAAAGACCTGGTAAGGTGCATAGAATTAGTGCATGGATTCTATATGAAATATAGCTAACATAACAGCATGCAAACAGTATTATACATTCAGGCAGGACATTCATTAATATTAGCAGTACCGCAGCTTCTGCATTTCTCTATACTCAATTGCAACTATCAGTCAGAACAGTAGTTTACAGCACAGGCAAGTTCAGTGTATTTTACACAGCTTTTCCTATGTGGTTTTATGCTATCAGTAGTTACAGCATTAAGGCAGTACAGCTAAATCCACTTGCCAAATGCAAGGAAACACTTCTGTTCATGATTCTTGAACCAGCATAATAGTATATCACAGCAAACTATGTCATCAAGCCTATAATGTTATAATTACCACATGCAGTCAATAAATATGCTTAGAAAATCACTCCTGGCTAGCATACTTTACAAGTAATTCCACTCATTTTTCTAAACATTCTACTGGTTTGGCGAATTAGAAAATCATTGTTATGCATGCTGCTTAGATTTTTTAGTTGTTTTTTTACCACATAATCAGTGAAAAGCACAAAAAACAGTATCTTGCTATTTTTGGAGGGTATTTGTGTCTTTGGGGGATTCAATGTGCCTAGTTAGCTGTCATCTGTGAACTTGGTCAGTCAGAGGTCTTTGACATTAGCTTTGACTGCAGAGAAGTAGATGTTAAAAAGGAATGTCCGCAGCACCAAATTCTGAAGGACTTCACTTGTAAATGGTGTTTTTATGGAGGTAGAATGCCCTATTGTGACTTCTTGGTTCCTGCCTGTGATCCAGGTACCTATCCAGTGCATGACATATGGGGTTATACCTAATTTTGTTAGCTTGCCTACATAGGCTGAGTGGGGCATTGTGTCGAATGTTTTGGTCAAATCAGAATAGGCAGCATGCACAATTTTACCCTTGTTCATTGCCTTGATGACCTCCTCAAATAAATCCACCAACCTGAGTAGGAATGACCTGCCCTTGACAAAACCAAACTGGGTTGGATCCAATGTCTGAAGGTTTCTTATATCATTATTTATTATATCCATTATAATTATTTCCTTGGCTTTGCATATAAGACTAGTCAGGCTTATGAGTCAGTATTTTCCCAGGTCCATGGAAGTTCCACCCTTGAGTTCTGGGATAACAGTTGCGTCCTCCATTCATTTGCCATGAAGCCTGTTTGGAGGGTATGGTTAAATTGTGATCATAGTGGGCCCAATAGGTCATGTTTCACGCTATACTGGAGGCATCCTGGTATATTATTGAGGCCTACTGATGCAACATTTTTGGCCTTGGAGAGTGCATTGAGGAATCGTTCCCTAGTGAAAATTGTCTGATACCGATTGCTTAAATTATAATATTGTAAAATCAGTGTTTTACAATGCTTTAAGTTAACATCTGAAGCTTATAGAAAAAGGTTTTGTGAGCATAGATGCAAGGCAGATTAAAGTGTGTGTGAATATGTTGCTGAACTAAGCACTTATTTTCAAAGGTGGGTCAGTGGATGTCAGGTAACCACTTTTGAAGGGCTGGTAGACCTTTTGGTGAGGGAACAAGCCCTTAGTACTTTGTCTGAGAACATGAGAATCTGGTTAGCTGATAGACAATCCTGTACTGCAAATAAGTTGGGGAAGAAGAGAGACCTATACCTAGCAAGCAGGTCATCACTGCACAGGAAAGGGATACCCAGTGCTGCTCATGGGTCTAAGGGAACCCATGGTGGGCAGCCAAGACTGCCCCAACAGAGTCCGCCAGTAGCGGGGAAAGACTGTGGTCCAGGTAAACATCCAGGAACAAGGGTTAAATGTTTTAAATGTAACCAGTAGGGCCATGTAGCATAGAGATGTCCACAGAGGCAAGGTGGGGAACAAAAGGTGAGAGAGCTGGTAAGTGGGAATGACAAAATGCCAGCAGTAAGTTGTCTCGAGACAACAAGGGTACCAAACTACCACAAGAGGTTATATCTTATCTTAGTGGATGGGAAAGAGGCCACTGCTAAGAGAGAGAGAGAGGGACAGCCTCTGACCTAATCACTGTGAAGCCTGCAATGGTTACAGAGGAGCACTACTTGCTTTGGCAGTCTACTCCAGTTACAGCTTTAGGAAAGACCCATAAATACCTTTGGCTAGGGTTCACCTTGACTGGGAGGGTGGAAAAGAAAGTCAGCAAGTAGATGTGGTTGAGGATGTCCCTGCAGATGTCCAGATAGGGAATGATTTTGGTAGTGCACAACACTGTGTGCATGCAGTTACATGCAGTCAGGCTTGGAGACAAGCATGTGGGTGTGGTAGCCTGGGGGAGACCCAGGCAGATGACACACTTGCAGCCAGGACTGGCGAGGTTGTGACTTCAGGGAGGGAGCTACCCTGTAGCAGTGAGACTATAGAAGAGCCACAGCTGCTTCTGGGTACTGCTGTTCCCTTGGAGAGAATGACGGCAAGGGCAGAGGTGAGTAGTAGTACCCAGGCTGATAGTGAGGCACCACTGTCAGAGGATGCCATACTTCCTGTGGAAGGGGAGCTGAGAAGGGTTACTAAGAGAGAGTTGAGACAGGCTCAGCTGTCAGACCCTACATTACAAGGCCTGAGGGAGGCATCTATTGAGGCACCTGATTCTCAAGGGAATGGGGAATCTGTATACTGGGACAAAGAGCTACTGTATAGAGATTGGACCCCTGAGGGAGGGCTAGAGGGTGAGAGAATACAGCAGTTGGTAGTGCCCAGATCCTAGCATCTGGCACTTCTAGCCATAGCCCATGATATTCCCTTTACAGGTCATATGGGCATAAAACATACAAAGAGACGTATTATGCAGACGTTTTATTGGCCTGGGATTCCCAAAGATATAACAGGGTACTGCAGGACCTGTGAGCAGTGCCAGAAAGTAGGCAAGGCAGGAGACAAGGTGAAAGCTCCTTTGATATGTTTGCCTATGTTTGAGGAGCCATTTCAGAGGGTAGCCATGGATATTGTGGGGCTTCTGAGTACCTCAAGTTCCCAAAGGGAGAAAGTATATCGTAGTGGTAGTAAACTATGCTATCAGATACCCTGAAGAGGTAGCTCTGTCCTCCATTGAGGCAGAAAAGGTGTCAAATGCTTTGTTAGACATTTTCAGCAGGGTAGATTTCCCAAAAGAAATGTTGACTGACATAGGTGCCAATTTCATGTCAGACTTGCTGGGTTATCTGTGGAAGCACTGAGGGGTGAAGCATCTAAAGACCAACACCTACCATCCCCAGACTGATGGTCTTGTTAAGAGGTTAAATTCTACACTCAAGTCCATGCTATGGGCATTTGTAGACCAGTTTATGAGGGAGTAGACAAATATTTACCCCATTTGCTGTTTGCTTACCGAGAGATTCCCCAAGAATCCACAGGTTTTTCGCTCTTTGAGTTACTGTATGGGCATAAGGTGAGGGGACCGCTAGATTTGATTCTAGATGAGAGGGAGGGTGAGTGTGAATCCCACAAGGAGTCTGTTGTGGCATTTGTCCTAAACCTCAGGACAAAGCTCAGGGAACTCATGGGCTTGGGCCGGGGAACCTGGCAGAAGCCCAACAGCAGAAAAAGGTCTGGTATGACAGGAATTCTCAAGCTAGAGAGTATGCAGTAGGGCAACAGGTTACGGTTCTAATTCCTGTCAGACACAACAAGCTGCAGGCAGCTTGGGATGGACCCTACAAGGTGGAAAGGAAGGTCAGTGATGTTAATTACATGGTAGAACTGCTAGGCAGGAGGCAGGGGCACAAATTGTACCATGTTAATATGATGAAAGTTAACCATGATAATGAGGCCCATGTGCTGAGTATTTGCAGTGGATGACAGGAGGAGTTTGAGGGGCATCTGGTGACTGATCCCCTCAGAAAGGCTTGGACTGACACCTCAGTGAAAGGGGCAGCAATGTCCCAGCAGCTATCCCCTACCCAGGTTTGAGAAATCCAAGCAGTGTTACAGGAGTTTGGGTTCATGTTCACTGAGAAACCAGGGTGCACCCACCTGTTGCAGCACTATGTGGATGCAGGACCCCAAAGGTCTATTAAGCAAGTGCCTTTATAGTGGTTGAGAGGGTCAAACAGACTTTGAGGGAGGAGATACAGGAAATGTTGGAACTTGGGGTAATTCAGGAGTCCAGCTGTCCTGGGCCTCCCCAGTGGTGCTAGTACCAAAGAAGGATGGCAGCACCAGGTTCTGTGTGGGCTACAGAAAATTAAATAGTCACACAGAGTCAGATTCTTACCCCATGCCTAGGACAGATGAAGCCCTAGAGCAGCTGGGTGGGACTAAGTATCCTACCACTATCAATTCTACCAAGGGTTACTGGCAGGTGCCCTTGACTCCCAGTGCTAGAGAGAGATTGGCCTTTGTGACTTCTTTTGGCTTGTATGAGTTCATGAAGATGCCCTTTGAGATGAAAAATGCCCCAGCAACTTTCCAGAGGCTGGTAGAACATAGCTTAGCAGGAGCAGGAGATTTTGCACTTGCTTACCTAGATGCTATTGCCATCTGCAGCCATTCCTGGCAAGAGTACCTTCAACATGTCAGGGAGGTGCTGGCCAGACTAGAGAGGGCAGGGACTATCATTAAGCCCAATAAGTGTCAGGTGGGTATGGCAGAGGTCTCTTAGATGGGACATAGAGTGGGGAGTGGTAAGATCAAGCCATAATCTGCCAAAGTGGAAGCCATTCAGGCATGGCCTGCCCCTATTACCAAAAGTCAGGTGAGGGCATTCTTAGGGACAGCAGGGTACTACAGAAAGTTTGTCCTCAATTATAGTACCATAGCTGCTCCCCTCACACACCTGACAAGGAAAATAGGCCAGATAAAGTAGTCTGGACCCCAGCATGCGAGCAAGCATTCCAGAAGCTTAAAGAAGCTTTGGGAGGACCCCCTGTGTTAGCCAGTCCAGATTACAGCAAATAATTTGTTGTGCAGGAAGATGCAGCAAATCATGGGGTCGGGGCTGTATTTACCCAGGTTTCCTCAGAGGGAGAAGAGCACCCAGTGGTATATCTCAGTTGTAGGCTCCAACTCAGGGAGGAATGCTATGCAGCTATACAAAAGAAATGCCTAGCCATAGTGTGGGTACTCCAGAAACTTCAGCCTTATATGTATGGAAGGAAATTCACTGTAGTTACAGACCCCAATCCCTTAACATGACTACATCGAGCCAGCCAGCAAAATGACAAGTTACTAAGTTGGAGCTAGGGTTGCAAGCATGTGATATGGCAGTGCAGCAATGCAGTGCGGTTAGCAATGCCAACGCAGATGGGCTCTCAAGATAGGGAATGGGGTAAGGTATTCCCAGATAGGCTCAACCTTCTCAAGCAACATTTCTCAAGGCAAGGGTCACTTGAAAAACTAGCTTGAGTTTTCGGTGGGGATGTGACACTGCCAGCCAGCTATCTGGGATTTTGTAAATAAGTCAATGTCATTTGTAAATATTGATATGATTTATACAGAACTGTATGTTATGTACTGAGCTTCAAGAATGTAACCACAGCATACCCTGCCAGAACATAGAAGATTAACTTGCAAAACTTAAGAATAGCTTCGGTTAAGTTACTTTATAGCTGGGCCATAAACAAAAGATGTTATCTCTCAGTTTCACTTCAATAGCAGATACAGTGTCTAGAGCTAGAAGCTTTTTGCATTTTCTTGGAGAAAAGTAATTACTAGGTCTAAAATGTAAAAGTGCTTTATTGTTTTATGACTTCCAAGATTTGAGCAAACATCTGAGAGATATGTATTTTTAACATAGAGATGTTAAAATCCTGTTAGTTTCTGGTTTACCTTGGGAATGAAAGTCAGGTGACAAAAAGTGATGTTGTCCAAGCTAACCCAGCAGTAATATATGATATTGATTTAAGCACTTTCTCAGAGAGATACTGTGCAGTTTGTATTTTATCTTTGACCTGGAAACATCCACTCATCATCAACATCTGCACTTGCTCTGTAAATAAGTTCTTAGGGCATAGTATCTCCTTTAGATATAGATAGGAATATAGTAAAGATTAGTTTACATGTTTTTTGTATTTATTTGAGACTGTCCTGCAAATTTGTTTTAAAATATTTCCTGTGATTTTGAACTCTGAAGTTACTGTGTTGATTGACTGTGTATTGTCTTGCTATTTTATTATTTTATTATTAAATGTATTTAAACCTATCTTTATAGCTGATATTTGTGAGACCTATTTAAGCTCTTACAGTACTTGCATGTGTATTTGATGACACTGTGCAGGCCATTCTGAATAACCTGGCACTTGGTCAAACTACCATTTGGATTATTAGTAACATTACACAGTAGGATTGGACACCCTTTGTAAGGGCCTTATACTAGCTGATAAGTAGGGGTTGGTGGCAGTGGAAACTACCTTATACTCTGGGCAAAAGGGGGCATACCTGTGCCAGGCTTCCCCAGGTGTGTGTGTGTTTGTATATAAATCAAATGTCAAAGTGTATGTGTGTCAGCTACTTGGGCAGGGACACAAAGTACTGGTTGTACAGAGAGGGTGCTGGAGGACTTGGTTTGGCCCCACAGCTGAGTTCTTAACCGTATAGCTGTACCAGTGGGAGGTCTTATTGGGGATCTGGAGAAAGATGGAGAAACCAGACTCAAACTGACTATGATCTCTGTGCGCTCTTAAGGGAAATTGCACTTTACTGTGTGTGTACTTGTCATCCTCCCATTATGTACATCCCTCACTGTTGCCAGTGGTGAGGATTGAGACTACTTGATTACTGGGCTAGTGCAGGGGTGTCACATTGGCAACAACATCTATGCCTTTTGTGAGGAACCTCTGTAGTTGCCCCATTTGTTGCATATGCCTGGTCAGGTACATGCTGAACCTGGCAGTGCACTAAATTATTAATTTAGTGAGGGCTGTATAAAATGGAATAATGAAACTTTGAAAACTGGTTGCCATGCCCTCGTTTATAAGCTCAGCAACACAGAATAATTTCCTTACTATAGTAGACGCGTGATGGTCAAAGGCCAAGTCACTGTCTAATTATGTTGACAAATCCCTGACAACTGGGGGATGTATTATCAATGTAGTAATTTCCAGGGGTGACCGTCTTTCCAAAAGATATTGTTATATATTTCATGACATTACATTTTAGACTGTGACTCTAACAGCAGTTATTAGTATGTATCTTGCTTTCTTGGAGGGTATTTGTGTCTTTGGGGGGATTCACTGTGCCTAGTTAGCAGTCATCTGTGAACTTGGTCAGCCAGAGGTCTTTGACATTAGCCTTGACTTCAGAGAAGTAGATGTTAAAAAGGAATGGCCCCAGCACCAAATTCTAAAGGACTTCACTTGTAAATGTCCTTTTTAGGAGGTAGACTGGCCAATTGGGACTTCTTGGTTCCTGCGTGTGAGCCAGATAGCTATCCAGTGCGTGACATATGGGGTTATACCTAATTTTGTGAGCTTGCCTACAATGACTGAGTGGGGTTTTGGGTCAAATGTTTTGGTCAAGTCAGAGTAGGCAGTATGCACCATTTTGCCCTTGTTCATTGCCTTGGTGACCTTCTCAAATAAATCGGCCAGGCTGAGTAGGAATGACCTGCCCCTGACAAAACCAAACTGAGATGGATCCAATGTCTTAAGGTTTTGTATGTCATTATTTATTATATCCATGGCTTAGCATAAGAGATGAGTCAGGCTTCTGAGTGAGTATTTTCCCAGGTCCATGGAAGTCCCATCCTTGAGTACTGGGATAATAGTTGCAGTCCTCCATTCATTTGGTATGAAGCCTGTTTGGAGGGTATGGTTAAACTGTGATCCTAGTGGGCCCAATAGGTCATGTTTCATGCTATAAAGGAGGCATCTTAGTATATTATTGAGGCCCACTGATGCAACATTTTTGGTCTTGGAGAGCGCATTGAGGAATTGTTCCCTAGTGAGTGTTGAGGGTGTTTCTTGAGAGGTAGCTGGGGGAGAAAGTGGAATAAAATTAGAATTTATTGGCTAGTAGATTTGCTATATTCTCTGGCTTAGAGTTGATGGATCCATTTACAGTTAGTTAAGCACATTACTGTGTATTGCCTTTGAGGGTGAGGATATAGTTGAAGACTGTCTTGTGTTTGTCTTTAGTCTAGGTGGCTACTTTTACCTCAAATTTGGTTTTTGTAGACCTAATTAGTCCCAAGAACTGCATATTCATTTTAATGAGGGAGTTCTTAGCTTGCTAGTCATTGCACTATCGATTGTAGGTCATAATTTTCTTCCTTTTGTTATACAAATTATTGATGTTGGGATACTACTGGGATGTTTCCTTTTTTTTTTTTTTTTTTTTGGTGGGGGAGTTGAACTTTTGCCAGAGTGCCACTTAATAGGCAATTTCCAGAAAGTTCCAATGTTAGCTCCTGTCCCAGGTTTTATTTTTATTTTGAAGAAAACAGGTTTATGGCCCAACCTGACCAGTCTGAAAATAACTGTGGGAGGTGGGGGGGGGGGTACAAGGCATTTGAGATGACAAACTCCAGGAATCTTTGGCCTTGGATGTTTGGGGTCATATATGATTCACAGTTTATAGTGGGGTATTTGAAGTTGCCCATGAGTATGGTGTTGGGTTGAATAGTGAGTAACTTAATTTCATTTAAGTAAGTGGTATGTGTTTCCTGAGTCATACAGGGAGACCTATTGCATACAAGGATATACTATGGGACTTTGATTATGGTGAGTTGTACATGGAGAAGCTCATGTTCACTATACTGCTTGACAAGCCCTGAGGTGTGATTGTTTTTGGTGTAAATTGAGGCACCTCCAACTTTTGTCCCTAATTTTGCAGTAGCTGTTCTAAATGTGCAGAAGGCATTATAGACCTGCACTGCCAGCATGCTGTCTGTGACTTTAAACCATGCCTCACTAACTGCACAGATGTTCACATTCTGAAGGTTAGGAAAGCTTGCAGTGAGTGGAGTTTTTTGTTTAGACTCCTGGCCTTGAGCAGTAATACCTTTAGACAGAGCTGGATCATGGTTAAATGGCACCCTATGAAGGGTAATGGATCAGTCCGCCCCCAAGCAGCACCAGCCCAGCCATTCTAGTGTCCTATTACTTCACTGTATCTCTCCAGTTACCATAAACACTCTTCAAGCCTGCCAGTGTACATCGAATTTTCTTCTTTACTTCTACAATGATTAGAAGTATTTAAAACTTTAAATTCAAATTTTATAGCATAAACACTGATAGCCATTTACTAAACAAAACAATACAGTTTCACATTGAAAACAGACTTGGCATGAACAGTAAGCTTATTCGTCCTTGAAACTTACATTCATTGAAATGGTATTGAAACCCATATTCAAAGAAACTGTATCTGGACAGTAGTGGATTAAGCTTGCCTTTGGGCTGTTTACAAATCATAGGCCCCTTGCATACATTTTTAGGGCCATGCATACAAGCATGTGTTCTTTGATGCACCACCCTGATTGTATTACATTATATTCCTTGTATAATACAGCACCACTTGTTAGATTGTGTTTTAAATAGGTTTTAACATGTGCTGCGGTAGCATTGTCGCCTCACAGTAAGACGCTGTCTGGTTCGATTCTCAGCTATAGCGTCTTCTGCGTGGAGACATGCATGAATGGGCATACCTTCATTGAAGGTTGTGCATCAGGGCTGGCAACTCGGCACGTAAAAATCAACTGCTGATCATTAGCGGACCAGAGTTCCACTGTGGTGACCCCTAACCGGGAAAAGCCGAAAGACACAACAACAACAACAACAACATGTTTCCAGTAAGCAATGAAACAATGTGTATGAACTAATAATTTCAGCCACAAAAAGGCCATTCAAACTTCTGTCATTACAATCCACCAATATCAGTCAATCTACACAATCTCTACAGACGTAAAAGTCATCTGAATAATTCCCCATTAAAAATATCTACAACTATGAGGAGGTTGCTGCTGGCAAACAACTTTACACTTCAGTGCTTCATGTAAAAATTCAATGCCTGCTGCCCTTGAAGAATAAATTGCCCATGTTACATTTAAAAAAAATGGTAAGCTGGTAATATTGCACTAGGGAGTAACTGTCAAATCAGCAACAGGTTCATGGCTCTAGGCATCTCATTCAAAGGAAAGCATACTTAGAAGTCCAGCATCCCTATCCTTCCTAAAGGGCACTGTAATCTCTGCACTGCATCTATATGGTGTGGGAGTAGAACCCACAGTCTTCTGCACCAAAGTCATGTATGTTATCTGTTGTGCTACTAACACTACTTTAAAGTTTTACAGCAAAATCACAGATGATGGCCATTTGCTAAACAAAACAGTTAAACATTGAAAACACTTAGCATGTACCAGTAAACTTCTCTTCTCTTGAAACTCAGCATTCTTTGAAAATGCTCAGAAACTCAACAGTCATTGAAAATGCACAGAAACTCAATATTCTTTTAAAATGCACTGAAACTCAACAGTCCTTGAAAATGCACTTGCTGATGAGAATTTAGTAGTTGGTGTAGAGGATTCACACTCTAGTCTCCTGTAATCAAGGTGAGGGCTTGAGCCTGAATAAGTTAACCAACCTGCCATCCTTAACTGTGGCATTTTAGACACACACCCTTCTCCATAGCTCTCAATCGTTTTTCAAACTGAATGGCAGTTCTTAAATCCTATGCTCTGCTCCAATATATGCACTTGCTTCATACTATGGCACACACAGATAATACTAAGGATGCACTCTCCATGCATCCTTAAAGAAGAAATGTAACACATGAAAAGCACATTCTTGAAGAAGAAATGTAAGCTTTGTGACAGAACCCCCCCCCCCCAAGCCAGTGGGTCCTAGCCGACTCCCTAGGTCATCTAGTGCTGGGCCCACCTCTGCCAGATTATTCTGGGTTGATTTAGCTATGTCATATGGTTTATCAGGTTGGTAATGCCTGAAAAAGGCACATTAGGGGTCTCCAATGTTATAGACAATATTTGAAAGCTTAGAGGGGACAGGTGCAGAGCTTTCCAGGTGAAGCAACATGGTCTGTCAACCATATTCTCCCAAGTCAAAAATGACTGTAGCCACTTCAAAGGACACTAAACACAAAATCAATTACTAAAGTCAATTATCATCTGTTTGTATTGTGGCATCATCCTTGGAAAAGGTAGAACTCTGCTCAGTGTTAGGCTCATACTGGCCTAGGACACATAGCCCGAGAACTCCATCATGTATCTGTTCATGTTGTCAAGGGAGATGCATCTCAGATCATTTACAGCCACATGGAGTATGAATGAGTTACACTGGTACTTGCAGTGCACCTACATGAATGAGTTCTTGATCTGGCATATCCTTACCAATGATAGACAACTGACCTTGACCCTCTTCTTGCTCAGCCTGGTGAGTGGGACATTGGTGTACCTCCCAATGAAATCTCCTATGATCAAAATACTGGATTATGTGGTGACTTGCCCTATGGAATTAGATGTTGAGACACTTTAAGTTGAGGCTGCATGTCATGGAGGATGTCACCTCAGTAGTATCTTTTTGAGGTTACTTGGAATATTTATTGCAGAATGGGTTTGGAAGGCTTCTGAGGTTTTGGTTTGGATAGGTTAATTTTTGGGTTTGGATAGATTACTTTTAAAAGCCTCGGCATGTGTGTGTTATGTGTTTGTCCTGCAATGTGTGTGGCAGATATTGTGTGAGGTTGTGTTTTTCTGACAACTTGTTCAGTATTTGAAGTGGCTGTATGTGAGAGTCTTGTCTCCTGTGATTTTGTATAAATACATCATTCACATACTGTATCAGATTGTTTAAGAAACAGGCAGATGTCAGAAAACAAGGCAATTTCTACATTGTTTCAGGATACACATTTCTACCAATCTGGTGCCATATTTTTGAGGCTGCCAAAGAAAGGGTAACTATATACCTGGTATTAGTTAACAGCTGTAAGGATGAGATGAGTGATTGTGTTTGGTAGTATCTAAAGTCGTAGAGACAAACTTTGTGATGTGCAGCCCTCACTGAATGTGATTTGGCAACAGCAATTTATTCAAGGTATACACTCCAGGGGAAACAGCCTTTTAGAATGTTATTTTACCCAGTCTTAGAGATAAGTATATCGGGGGGGGGGGTGGAATTCTCCCAGTACAGGGTACATGTGGGCTGTGCCCAGGGACAGTAGTCTTGTTTAGATAATTTGTGTTATATAACAAAATGAGTTTCAACAAATCTTATTCACTAATTACTGAATCTGGATTTGATCATTGAGAATAAATCATAGCATTTTTTCAGTCATGGCAATAATATAACACTACATTCATAAAATAAGAAAGAAGTATGAGATTGTTACTTTGGAAGTCAAAGACTATGCAGGAATGTCTTGAAAAACTTTAACTGCTGTTGTTCAGTTGACATTTAACATTTTTACATCAAAATATGACTGCCAGTCAGACCAGTCATTAATCACTCAAGGGAAAGAAATAAAATGCTGTTTCCCAATTAAAATCTTATCAATATAAAATAATATTAAACTCACATTTTGTAAGAAAGTAAGGGACTAGCACTTTAAAGTCTCTGACTGCCTTAATGCATTTTGATTTTCAGAAGTGGTGGTTCCTTTAAATGATCGCCTCAGAGCTGTAACTATATGCCATCTGATAGCACTTTATGGTCTCCTGAACTAATTATACTGCAAAGTGCTCACACTTTATTTAACCAGAGAAATTAGCAATAGTGCTTCCAGTAGCACAAAAAAGATGACATTTCTCAATGCATTCTATGTAATGAAAACTTATTCCGCTGAGGCTTGACCTTTTTATAAATCATAATCAGCTACATTTTTTGATACAATGAATGAAGAAGGATAGCAAAGAAAATTATTAGACTGAAGTGTTCTGCCTTTGGACTGAAAACAAGAGCTCTAATTTTTAATCATGCCAGCTGTATAAAATATGACCAGTCTGAATGCTGTTATGGAAGCTTTGTGGCAGGAAACCAGAGGAGAACATTTTTCTTACTCAGAACAAATTTCAAAGCAGTGAACAGATGAAAGGTCTGGGCCAAATAATTATATGCCTGTTACGGGTTGATAATCACATGTATTCACCTGCTGTAGAAAGATTACACTAATGAATTATAAACTGCCATCTGTAGTGCTTGTTTGCAGGATATATATGACACTGCTGGCAGAATAATAGTATTAATAGTAATTTCCTTGAAGCAGAATTCCCCATGATATACAAGTATCAATCCAACATTTATTTTTATCTGCAAATAAAAGTACTGAGAAGATGCACATGCAGCTTATTGTTTGGGGCTGTACAGTTCACAGAAGCCCTCACATACTTTTCAGCTCTCCAAATTTACAGAGAATGTCCAGACTTTTTTCTTATATCTTTGACCTGTTCCTTAGAAAATCTGTGGGTTTTTTGCAAAACATTAAGGACTGACGTCACTAAATAATTACATAACTTTGAGCATCAGACTTTCTGTCATTTAAAAAATACATGCCAATGCAAAACCTGCTGCTGTATCAACTTTCTGAGTTTATAATAGCTATATTTAACATTTGCCTCTGATTTTAGATCTTTGTCCTTCATTATTTTTGGCTTTGTTCTGATTTCTTGTGCTTAGAGGCTGCGAGGTATGCATTTGGTTTGAATTCTTCACTTCATAATACAGAATGCTTTTGTATAAAACCTATTAGCCTTAATGAATTCTTTACTTTTTTTTTTAAAGAACTGTTTGGTAACTATTGCTTTACCACTTTTTAGTCATCATCCATTTGTTTTACGCCTATAGTATGACTGATAAATTAATATCTGATATTGTCCCCTTCATTCTTCCTTACTGATGGGTCATGGGTCCGACCCTCGTATCTGACATGGCCGCATTTCCAAGACTTGGGTCCAAGTCTCGAGCTCCTCCCTCTTCCCACAATGCACTACACCATCCCGGACTCCTCAAATCTCGTTTGCCACCTCTGTGGTCAGACGCAGAATGTCAAGTCTTGAGCTGTTAGGTTTGTTTATTTAAAATTATTTCTTGTTTCTGTTTTAAAGGATTTTCCTCTTAGTCCACCCAAGCTAGCATCTAGCGGCTATAATCCTTCATATTCTTCTGTATTTTTACTGAATCTCTAACACTTTTTTGGTGGGCTTTTCCTGTGTTACGTAACCCTTTACCTTCAAAAGGGGTTCTTTTGCTTCTAATAAACAAAAAGGTGGAAATTCATAAAAGTAACTGATAAACTTGGAAATAGGCACCGGATACCAGCTGTTCACAAACCAGAGTCTTTATTTTGAATACAGGAACAAAACCAACACATAAATGCTATATACACACTGTTCCACGTTTTCATCTTGTAACTTCATCAGATGAGCATACTAACTCCTAGAAACAGTTTAAATAACTGACATTAACACAAATAACCAATAAAATTCAGTTTCTAATTAGTAAAACAATTACTTTTAAAGTTCCCCTTCCAACCTAAAACACTAATAAATGACTTAAAAAACATATAAAAAGACCAATTTCCAAACCAGTTTAAATATAAATCACTTTAAAATTTTAATAAATATAATAAATAACTGAATAAATAAGAGTATAATAGATAAATATATAAAATGTGCTCACAGTAATACTTCATTTAAAATCTAATATAAGGGTACCCTCTAGTGGACAATTTAAAAATGATTTAATTCATCAAATTACATATCACCAATATGTATACTAAATTATCTTTTTATGAATTATTCAAGCTGTTAAAATGGTGAACAATGAATTATACATCAAAAGCTTAATAAAATTAGAAGTTTCATGATTTTTTATAATTTCGCTGATCTAAGTTTCAGTACTGGCATTAGGGAAACCATGTAATTTAAACCTGGGTGTGTACTGGCCTCTAAAACTACCTGCCAGTAGAGCTCCCTATATTCTAACCTGGTTTCCCAAGGACCTCCTCTTGGATCCATGACCACTATTTCTACAACAAAGAAACAAAATTCAGGCATTTTACTTACTGAAACCTATGATAATACTCTGACATACCCACAATTACACATTGACCAGGACTGCAATACAACCCCTTCTTTATCTCATCAGTGCTACTACAGGGATATGCATTTATTGCACCTGCCACAGGGATAGTAGGGTGATTATTTGTCATGGCTCTCACTGAAACCTATGATAATACTCTGACATACCCACAATCACACATTGACCAGGACTACAATACAACCCCTTGTTTATCTCATCAGTGCTACTACAGGGATATGCATTTATTGCACATAGGTTCATAGGTTCATAGATTAGTACTAGGCTAACTGCCCTTGCGAGCCATTTTAAGCCTAGCCAATTATCCTTTGTGAGACTCAATCGCTGCAAATTGTGTTTGTAAGGTAAACACCTTAACCATTAGGCCACCCTCCCAACATGCCACAGGGATAGTAGGGTGATTGTTTGTCATGGCTCTCCTAATGTCAGCAACATCACTATGCCTTATACTGTATGGTCACGTGTATTGTATTTGGAGAATGTGGTCTCAGAATGCTGTATCCAAAACATATATACACTTGCACACATACACACTTACCAGGACTCAGGGTAACCCATGCCTATCCAGCCATTTGTACAACAGTGTTCTGCTGGTACTGCAAGCACCAGGTAGCCCATAGGGTGAAGAGTGTGACAAGTTACATTTAATGTGAATTACAGCAGCAGCCATTTCTAACTATGGCAATGGGGGGTAGAGTGTGTGAGAAGGTCCTAAGGGTATTTTCAACTGCAGGTTTACAAACACACAGACACTGGTATTCTCAGCAATGCACACTGACACATTTGTCAGTACTGGGGTCCATAGGTGCAGATGTTCCTAGGTGTGTACCAGGATATAGTCCATGGAGAGATGAGAAGAGTAGGGGATGTGGGTACAGTGGTATCATGCCACATGACATTTATCAGCAGGCCATCTGTCAACTGATGCCATGTGAGGGATCATCTGGGTAAAAGTTAAATGCAGCATCCAATCATCTGATTGTTTCTTGCAGAGGGTCAGTGAGGTGCTCTAACTGACATGTATACAACATATATTACATAACATGGCCAGTGGCTAGGTTGGAGGCCTGTACCCAAGAATTTTCTGTTGACTGTGGTAGTCTAGTTGAGGTATGCATGGCATGTGGTGCATACAGGGTGTGGTTTCTTAGCTGTGGCATTCATAACACAGCTGGGCAGACATGCCAGTGTCAGTCAAGCATAGATTGCCTGTGAGCAGCCCAGATGAATACCTGAAATCTGCACATCTGTACAGAGGACAGACAGAAATCAGCTAGCCAACAGGTTATGCATTAGGATTAATGTTTTGACAGACAGATGTCTGACACTGATAGGTATGCCATTACTACATGACAGCAGCCCTCAATGACATGTCCTATACACTTAGTAGTCTACAGTTAATATCCACATATCAGATCAATATCCAGTAGCAAGTACTTACTAATACACAGCTCACACACCAAGAACACAATAGTCAGTGCTTAGAGTCCAGCTTTACATGCAGGGGTGTATGGTTACAGTACTACAATCTGCAATCTACTCTTACTTGGGAAAGCGCTGTTAACAATAGTAATGTAATGATACAATACATGCAAGTGTGATGGCATATAAGCTGGGATACTATCCATGTATGAAACACATACAAAACAAAAAGATTGTTATACTAGCCATATATACTCAAGGCACCCAGATAGTATTCTCACACCGCTCGCTACAGTAATGACAGCACATAGAAGCATGTTATGTACATGGCATTAAATAGACTTATTAAAGATGTCATTACCCTTCTATTTTATCAGACTGGAATGTGATCACTGGTTACCAAGGCTAAGCCATGCTTAAAAGGCGTAAACATTGCTTAAATGTAAATGTTAAGCAGATTTGTATAATGGTAAGTGAAGCCTACATGGTGTAAGCGCCTTTTCATTTAACCGTACGTTAGTACTGCTTACTTTCAGCGAAACCCACGCAAACACGCTTAAAATTGCTCAAACCTGCCTTAATCACTCTGTATCTAATAGCCCTTGTTCTGCCTAGCAACAAAATAAACATCCCTTGTAGGTCTTGAACCTAGGATGCTGTACACTATAGTCACAGAAGTTAACCACTAAGCCATCACATGTGTAAAGATGGCTGTTTTTTCCAATATATCTGTCAGTACACATACTGAATAGTATTGAACAACTGCTTTGACTTCTACAATTGTGTAGTACTTGTTAGTGATATTAGTGTTGAATCACGTATGTTGTTATATCTAAATATACACATAT
Organism: Protopterus annectens; assembly: GCF_019279795.1. NCBI lineage: Eukaryota > Metazoa > Chordata > Ceratodontiformes > Protopteridae > Protopterus > Protopterus annectens. The sequence continues at coordinate 664,294,585 of NC_056726.1, read as the reverse complement.
CAGATAAATATGGTGTGATACATCTGGGAAGGTATATACAACAGTCATGTCTACACATAAGGATATGGATATATATATACATATATGCATATGTAAATATACGTATACATATATGTACACATATATATATTTATATACATATTTATATATATTTATATATTGTTTTATATATATATATATATATATATATATATATATATATATATATATATATATATATATATATATATATATATATATATATATATATATATATATATATATATATATATATATATATATATATATATATCTACATACATATATATATATATATATATATATATATATATATATATATATATATATATATATATATATATATATATATATAAAACATATGACCATAACATTGTATGGAGTCATACCTCAGTACCAACAGTCACAACCTCTTAGTGTAAGGGGATGTCATGTAAGTAATGCAAGTATAAATGTGGAATTTTGCTACAGTAACAGGGGTTGTGTTAATAGACATGTGTGTGATGTCACTTCTGATACTGACATCTATGCTATCAGTTACTGACAGACATCATAAGATCATCATAGTGAAGTACCACACAAATCCTGTGTTATACAGCAGAGATATGAACAATAAACGTGGACAATCTGGTCAGTGCGGAGGTATACACAGAACTCCTTAGTGCAAGCTGTGTGGACCAAGCCTGACAAAGTGGATGCTTACAGCCGAGTAAATGGAGATATCACAAAAATACTGGAATAGATAAGCTCACACAGTTGATGCATTCACACACTCCTGTTTGTCTTAACACATATTAACCAGAGGAGCAGAGGTCCCAAGCCCACATACTTCACACTACTTAGTGACATACATCTTTACACCATCCCACTGCTTTTTTGGACATACACAACAGTTATGGTGGCCAGGCAACTGTTCATCTGACAAATATCTGGACATAACATCACACTAGGTTAAGACACTGAGCTGCTAGGCATGTCACAAACACTGTTCAAACTACAGGCAGTCTGCCACAACACTGATCCAAGTTTCCTATGGGGGAATACACATATACTTGCAAATATAGCAGGCACTACATGCATGTAACAGCACAGTGTACCAGACACCATTGTGAAAGTGCATACCCACAACCAGTCTGAACACAGTCACAGGCACATTATGATAAGCTTAAGTAATATTACAGTATGTGTACTGTGTGAACAACACCATCCTCATATGAGCCACTCACAGAGTAACCCTACATATACTGGGCCAATACATAGTGTAGTCAGATGCCTGACTGTGGTATGGGATATGTGTCAGTCTGGCCCTACAACCATGTACGCTGATAGGATACCATAAACTGGAGCAGCGTGCAACATCAGATAAAACAGGAACACGTACAATGACATCTACCACAGTCTGTACACAGGCCAAGTAACATATTCACAATACACACTCTGTCAACAATCACCATAAGTACACAGACCTCACTACTGTACACACTACAACAGAATGTCCAGGTTTTGTCCTCAAATATGAGGCCTACTATACCTAACATGTCTAGCACTCTGATATCTCACTGGCTTGTTACCAGGTATGATGTCAGTAAATAATGATGTACTGCACATATGCACCTCTTACTGCATGACATATGGACAAAAGGTGACAGACTTGGGGGACAGAGGCACAAACACAGCTCCAATATTGCATCAAAATGGTGCAACAGGGTTTGTTGTGACATATCTCTTCTGAGGGATATGAAGTTAGTAACTCACATGGATGTCACCATGTACTGACTGCAATCATCAGAGTATGCTACTGCATATCTAAAGATAGGAAATGTGTGAGCAACACAATACATGTAAGACTCCAAACTCAGGCCAGTCTGCAGAAAGCCCTACAGGTGAGAGTTTCGTCAACCACTTAACGCTGTCATGCCAGACTTTAAATCATGTAGAACAGCCATATCCACACAAACCCTGTTAAACCAACATTACTTCAAATGTAAAACAAAAATACTTACATTCTGTCCCCATGTCTGGAACATCCCCCTCCTGTTTGTTGGCCTGTCTCCACAGTGTATGCTGTAAGAGGTATTTCCAACTACCCTCTGTGATGCTGTTTGTCAAACACCCACATGAAGTCCTGCTCACAGTGAAGGGAAAGGGCCAACACCCACATGAAGTGCTTAGTTATAGGAGTGTGTTTCCATGCATTTGGCTATAGGAATAATAATACAGCTGGTCCACATGCATGAGCAAATGGGGGACTGAAATTCTTGCACAGGCCATCAGCTGATCATGAGCATTCCTTACAAAACTCAGTCTGCTGCCTATGCAAAACAGATACACTTTTCCACATCCACCAGAGAGGGAGAGACAGAGACAAAGTAAGAAAGGAAGAGTGTAATATAGCAAGAGCCAAGTGTGTTTGTGTATGATCCATGGGTGGAGAGTGGTATCTGGGTATTATAACAGTTGCCTATATTGTTTACTACTCCATACTGTTACATAGTAATTGCACACGGCTGTACAAATTTATGGCTGAGGATTGTCTACAACAACCTCTACAGTGTTTGAAAACTATTGGCCTTGTAATGTGGACAATGGGACATATAGGTCCTCAGTATAATGATGTAGCAAAACCCACACTGCAATGGATCCTGTCAGTACACACTCACCCCAACAGGATACTGATGACACACGTACAAACACAAACTTTTCAGTATTGAGTTTCAAACCCCTAGCTGACTATGTATTGTTATTACAGTGTTATGCATTTACTGCATGTGCCAGGGAGCTTACTTGTTGGAGAGCTGTCCAAAGGTATCTTTGAAAGTGATTGACATCAGCTACAGTGCTAAAGAAGGGGTAAGGGAAGTGTATTACATGTGAATGTCCACAAAAGCAGGTATCAATGGAGACACACACACACTATCACAGTTGGCAGGATCAAGATTAGATCCTTTATCTAATTAGCTGCCCACACTACAGCATTATGCAGTTATCAAATGCACCACAGAGCTTATATGACTGATACATGACCAAAGGGTTATGTCAAGGTGAATGACATCAGCAGGCATGCTAAAGTAGGCCAATGGGAGGTGTAGTGAGTGTGAATGGCTTCAAAATCATTCATCTACACACACACACACACACACACACACACACACACACACACACACACACACACACACACACACACACACACACACACACACACTTGCCAGTACTGAGATGCATAAGTGCATTGTTTTGCAGGTGTGTAGTAGGTGGATGGGCCTGACAGCTATACAAGGCTATGCAAAGGGAATACCTTGGCATCAGACCACATGACAATGGTCTCCAGTGTGGCTCAGGGGTGTAGTCCCTGGAGTGGTCCCCATAGGTGGGTATTGTATTCACTATCCACTCATCTGGGTTACTGTTGTGGGTGGCCAGTGATGTGCACTGCTTCCCATGTATGTGAGCTATATTCCATAACATGGACAGTATCTGGGTTGTGCACATGTCCCATACGCATGTTCTTTGACATGTGGATGTGTACTTGAGGTCTCTGGGGCATGTTGTGTGTACAGATTGTTATCTTCTGATGTAGCATTCCTGACCTCATTTGGGGAGACCTGGCTATGGAACTGAGGTTGTGCTTGCACCTACACTGACAACATGAGACAGGTATTCAGTGAAGTTAGTGGTGTCTGTCCACACAGGGCATGAGTATAAGGCATGGTATTCCCTTTGTGGGTTACATTTGCAGACTCTACAATTGTTGCAGGCGTCCAGTGGGGAACATAGCAAAAGGACCACTGTAAGCATTTATTTGCCTATTGTAGGGGTGGAACATGGTGCCATATCCTTTTACTTGCTGGATAACACACACTCAGTCAGGAGATGTTACACATCACAGTACTTTCTGATGTCAGTGGCAGTGTTGTGGTCAACAGGCATGTAGTCCACTGTAATCACAACCTTTTTACTATCTGTGGGCAATATGTAGGGAACTACCAATATAGTGGTTGTTGTCTAGCCAAGTGTGTTTGTGTATGAGACATGGGTGGAGAGTGTTCTTTGAATAATACAAGGGTTGCCTATATTGTTCACTGATCCATAAGGTCACATGTAGGGCAATGTATTGTCTACACCAGCCTCTCTGGTGTTTGACATCTGTTGTCCTTGTAAGGTGGACATTGTGACATATAGTAGGTCCTCAATATAATAATTTAGCAAAACCCACCCCACAATGCATCCTGTCATTACACAATCACAGCAACTTCCACACAGGATACTGATGAGAGACAATTGCCACTACTGATCATCAAACCCCCCCTAACTAGCTATGTATTACTATTAGTGTGTATTACATTTATCACACGTGCCATGGAGCTTATTGGATGGATGCTTTCCCAAGGTACTTCTAAAGTGAGGAACATCATCAGCCCTTGTAAATACTGGCATTGGGTGATGTAGTGGGTGAGAAATCTCAAACATAATTTTACCCTAATCACACATTTACTTTTGCCAGGAATGAGGTTCAAACCTCTATCTAACAATTTCTATGGACCATTATGGTTATGCATTTACCACATGCATCACTGACCTGACTTAGTGCGTGCTTGGCATCAGGTACTTGTAAGGTGGATGAGATCTGCAGGACTGCTAAAGTCAGGCTCTGAGATGTGTACTGGCTATAAATGGGGACAAAATCTTTGAGGTACCCACACAAACATTTGCCACAGATGAGATTTAAACCCATAGCTGTATAGTTACTGCTATTGCATTGTTCCACATTTATGGCATGTCCCAGAGAGCTTTTAGGGCTAGCCCTTGTCTAAAGGGGTATTTCAAGGTGAATGACATCAGCAGGCTTGCTAAAGTAGGGCAATGGGAGGTGTAGTGACTGCGAATGCCATCAGAATCATTAATCTTTACACACACAGAGTTTCACAGTTGCCATGTCCGGAATTAGAACATCTACCTGACTAGTATGTTACAATATAGCATTACGCATTACGCAGTTATCACACATGCCACTGATCTTATAGGGCTAGCCCTTGACCAAAAGTTTTTTCAACGTGAAAGACATCAGCAGGTTTGCTAAAGTAGGACTATGGGAGGTGTAGTGACTGTGAGTGACCTCAGAATCACCTTTACAGACACACACACACAGTTGCCATGTCTGGAATTAGAACTCCTAGTTACTAGTGTATTACACTACAGCATTACCTAATTATCACATGCGCCATGGAGCTTCTAGGGCTAACCCTTGTCCAAAGGGGTATTTCAAGGTGAATGACATCAGCAGGCTTGCTAAAGTAGGGCTATGGGAGGTGTAGTGACTGTAAATGGCCTCAAAATCATCAATTTCTACACACACATCACAGTTCGAACATCCGGGATAAGAACTCCAACCTGACTGGTATGTTACACTACAGCAGTATACAGTTACTGTATGTGCCATTGAGCTTATAGGGCTAGCCTTTGTACAAAGGAGTATTTCAAGGGGAATGACATCAGCATGAGTGCTAACATGGGCTATGGGAAGTGCAGTGTGTGAATGGGCCATAAACCATTCCTCTGGGAAGACACACACAACAATCAGTCACACACAACTTTACATTTGACAGGACTGGGTATACAAATGCTACATGAATACTAATTTGTACTATCATCTTACACAGTTATCCCAAGCACCACAGACACTATTGGGCTGAGAACTACCAAAAGCAAATATGTACAGTGACTGACATTGGCACATCATGTGATATTGGCCAATTGGATGTGTGGTGGGTGGGACAGGACTCATGATGGCAATCTCTTTGTCACTGTCTTCCTCTCTCTTTCCCACATCTCTGTGTGTGTATGTTTGATCTATTATAGTGTGTTGGCCTTGGAAATTTGTGAGTATTCCTATCCAATGTGTACGCAAAGCATGAATAGTGTGCAATGTGGTGTGCGTGTACAGACATCTGTGACTGACAGATATGTATAGTCCACTGTTGTTGTCAGACTTGGGCTTTATTTCTCTAAGTGTTGGAGCATGCCCAGTATGACCTTCTGTATTTAGTGTCTGAATCCTCCAGTGCAGGATTTTGTGTTCTACACCTACAACTAGCAATCTGTTTCTGCAGGATATCTGTAGATAGGTTGACAATATGGAGTCACAATGGGCAACAGATAGTGGGATACTGTAACTATTGCTGTCTGTCCTGCTTGTGTTACATGGTTGGTGTTAGAAGAGATATTCAGACATATGTACTGTTTTACACTGTGATGTATTATGTCATCAACTACCAACAGATATACTTATTTGCTCACAGTTATTTCCAGGAAAATACACGATGAATGAAGCTGTATCCAGTATTGTGGTCTGCTGCCTACATATTCTTGCACACTCATGCCATTCTGGAGGGGTAGCTGCAGACACTTGCTGATGGATCTGTGTAAATGGTCCAGCACCTTGGTAATGTGGTGGCTGAGGATCCCCTGCTTGTACATCTATCGACATAACAGAATGGCCATATCCTGCTGTGGCCATATGTCTCAGCTATACAGATTCACCCAGGTTACCCAGAGGCAGGGCTCACATATCTGGTCAGTTCTCCTTCACATTGTGGTTGATGAGCGGGTTTGTAGCCACCCATTACTGGGTTTGCAGGCAGGGGTAGTCTGGGCACACATCAGAGTTTCAGACTTCACACACTGCATGGTGTCCATGCTTCTACCCTCCCTACTCTGTTATTCTATCCTCTTCCTAACATTATGCAAGTGATATCTGAGAAGTATCCCTATAGCTGGCCCTTCATCCCAGCATTATTTAGGGGTTGGTCCACAGTTCATGCAGTAGGACATGGTGGGCATGCTACTGGGATTTTTGGACATGGCCTTGCATTTGTGTTCTGTGGACTGTGTTATGTTGTTATTTGGGACCCCATGAAATAACACAGCTTGACAGTACAGGTGTGGCATAGGCCTTTGATAGAAGATGTAGGGAATTTGGTAGTGGTGCAGGCTATCTCTAACAGGCCAGTGCATTCTGTCACTCCTTCAGTCACAGACTGTGAGCCACTGGATTCTGCTGGGGTGACAGGGTAAGTGTGGGAGGTGTTAATTGCAATAGTTTCTGTCCATATTAATCCATTGGTCTAGATGCTGGCAGGGGGCTGCTTACAGATAGGTAGGGACACACCTGCACAGGACACCTATTCAGCATGCTGCATTCTGTGGGTATTCCCATACAGAAGTGGGGGTCATGATTTACTCATTCCCAACAGCAGGGATATGACCTGTGCTAAACCTGTTGATGATGGTGGGGTGAGATGAGTGCATGTGTGATATGGAGGCTTCTTGCAGATGACTCACGGATATACCTGGGACATTCCCCTTATTCTGCCTTGTACAGAGGCATAGGCATTCTCTCATTACTTCATAACTGTGCCTTTTGTTGTCTGCCAGTGATTGGCCAGAATACATCAGTATTCCATACTACACAGGCAACTGATGTGCTGCTAACCTGTATGTACAATTCCAAAGGTGTGCTCAGTTGACAGTTACATTTCATGCACTCTGTCTAGGGTACTTCCACCTGTGTACTGTGTGTATGCTTGGGCCCACATTCATGGCATATCCATCTTTCAGATGGTGACAGATATTGTCATCTGAGCAATGAGTATGGATGATTGCTGAACTGGTTCTTGCTGGGATGCATTGTGTTTGGCAGTGCAGTTGTCAGAGCATAGCTCTCTCATCAACAGTAGTGGCCATAGGCCACCGGGACACAACCCTCCATGCCTACATGCTGACCACTTCCACACAATGTACAACACACAACAACCTAACACACAGAGCCCTGCTAATTGTACACATGCAACAATCTATCCTGTAAATTGGGCCAGCAATCTGTGCTCCACTGTTATTAACCCCACTCGTACATGTTACTGCATTTCTACATAGGATTGGCGGGGGCACACCTGACAACTCTAAACATTTACTATGACTGTACTGGTATTTCAGGTACTCTCTTGGCTTCCATTTCGTTTTGTATTCTGACCTATCATGCAGACTAGAGGCATATCAGTAGAATACAGATCTTAGGTTTTGTTGACCTACATTTCAGTTTCAAGTTTCATACCCTGCAGAACTAACATACAACTGCCTGACCTGTTGTAGTCTGTCTGTGTAGGTCTGGAGGGGGCTGTTATCCATTGCCATTAATTGGAGGCCTTAGCACAGCCTTTCTTTATGGTCATCTACACCTGTTCTGCTGGCTGAGGCTATTGTTGAGTACATAAGCTTCACTGACATGCATGCGTGTGTCCTATGGATACACATTTGGGCCATCACATGTACTGAAGTGGGATTTGTCACCTTGTCTAGTACTGCCTACTTTGTTGACACCAGTATTTGTTATGGGTTCCATGCTGCCCATATCGGTGTACAGTATCTGCTGCCATCCCATTCAGCCACCCAATTCCCTTGCATGCTCACATCCATACCATAGCTTTGACTAGCAGAACATACTACTCCATTCAGCAATTGATAGGAAAAGTGAGTTACTTGCGGCTGTGCCAGTATTGAGGATGGTGCTGGAGGGCTGACTATGTCGGATGCACATAGTGCACTCCCTATACATGGTATAAATGGTAAAGCACTGGTAGTGTCAAGTTTGGCATCCCTTTTACTGTATGTGTGAGTCAGAGAGAGGTGTCATTCTCTGGTTTCCTACTGTGTCACTGTATGTGCTATGTGTTGCCTCTTTGCCAAAGCCTGGGCATACTGGGCATGACTCCTTCTGCCTACATGGGCAAGCTCAGGTTATTCCTCCTCCAAGTCACTCTGTGCTTTTGCTGGCCTTGGCAATGGTGGGGAGCTGCGTGGCCCTGCCCCATGCTGTTCCTGCTGCAGCTGTTTCCACAGGATCATATTGTGTAGCATGGCACATACAATGAAAATTTGGGTACATGTAGCTGGAGAGTACTGTAACCGGATATGTCCAGGCACCGGAACCGTGACTTGAGCATCCCAAACACAAGCTCTATTATGATTCTCATTTGTGCGTGTACCTCATTATGGAGTTCTTGTTCAGGTGTGTGTGCATTTCTGCTGGGTGTCATCAGCCACGGCTCCAGTGAGTAACCAGCATCCCCCACTAGGTGGCCATATGGGATGTCAACACTGACAAATCTCTGGTACAGCTGTGTCATATGCTAGATATGGGAGTCGTGATAGCTTTCAGAACTGCCAGCACACACATTCATTATAATGCCCTGGTCATTGCACATGACCTGGCAGTTGATGGACAGGAAGCCCTTGTGGTTTATGCAAACCCTACTCCACTCACCAGGTGGTGCTTTGATGTGTATGTGCATGCAGTCTATAGCACCCACTACCTCAGGGTATTCTGCTATTTGGTGGAAGAGACACATATTGCTGGTCAACACCTCACGGGTATTGAGGAAATATATGTGCTCACTGGCATGTGCTGACATGGCATCCAGGAACTGGTTGAGTACCCTGGATGCCGAAGCCTGTAAGATCCCCATAATATCCCTAGTTGGCCTTTGGAAGGTACCTGTGGCTAGTACTCTTAAGCCTGCACATACCTTGATATCCACTAGGATGGGTTCCCCTCTGATGGTTCTGTGTGTGAGGCATACCCAGCACAGCTCAACAATTTGCTGTAAGAAATCCCTGTTCACCCTATAGCACTCCACTATCTTCAGCTCATGTAGCCCCCAGTAGGTTACCCTGGGTCTGTACACCCTTCTCCTTCTCCTCACTGTGGGTTGGTCATCAGCATTCTCATCCTCTCCACCCTCAGCCTTTTCCACATGTTGATGAATGAGAGCGAAAGCATCCCCTATCATTTTGTTAGTTTTTTCTGGTAAAAATTCTCCATCTGTGTAAACCTGTGGTGTAGAGTTTGTGGGAAAAACCAGAGTGAAAGGCATTTGCATAGCTTATAGTAGTGTGCTGGGCTGGGCTGCTGCCTGTGTAATCGGCTGATTCTGATACACTTCACCTGGCAGCTATGCTAGTTCTCCTTGATTGCCTTCCTACTGCTGTTTTCCCTTCCCATTGCCTTCCTGTTTAAGCCCCGAGGTGCGCTGCGCATACCCAGTGCTCAGATGTGAACATAGATGCTATTTCCTGTTTTTTCTTTTTTTAAAACCCAGTGTGCAGTGTGCACACACGTTTAGGCAATGTAAATGCTGCTAGGCAGCCGCAGACACACCCCTTTCCTTAGCTGTGCTTTGTTAAGGGCAACCACGGGCCACAAAGCTCTAATAAGCTAGCAGCATGCATGACACAACCCCTTATGAGGTCAGCTACCTCTTAGGATTGCACCATGGTGTTACTGCACTTGCACGTTTGAGTGCTAGCTAACACTGAGGGGAAATCTGTGATCCAGTATCAATCCCCTCATTTGAATAAAACTGACTGCTAATTAATGGTTACAAGACTGACACTCAGCCTTCCCCCTTAGCAACCACTATTCAATCTTCTGCATGCCATTGACTATTGATTTTGGTTTAAAAGCTTATTTCCAGCTTTTTTTTTTTTTTTTTTTAGGCCGATCCCATTTACACTTAAATGGCTGAAATCGGCCAAAAAAAAGTAATTTTTTATAATTTTACAATTATTTACCATACCAATGGCCATATTTGGCAATTGGCATGCCTACTACATTGAATACATGCTTTATTTTGAGCTGTCATGCCTCCGTTTTGTAATTTGCAGAAATGTATTTGGTTAGTAAATGAATACATTTCTGTAGGTTACACTGTTCCTGCACAGCTGCCTGTATGCTTCCTGGATCACTAATTCACCTCATTTGCATATTTTTTTACCTGCAAATGGGGTAATTAGCATACAGGAGCTGTGTCCGTGCAGGAATAGTGTTGGAGTGCTCATGCATACCCCGGGAGCTCATTCCTGGATCACTCCATGGCCATATTGTATGAAGCAACTTTTGCACTATTCCTGTACTCCATGCAGAGCTTGCTGAATCCTGGGAATTATTCTGGAAATGAGGACTGAGGTTTCTCTCTCTCTCTTATACATATATATATATATATATATATATATATATATATATATATATATATATATATATATAAAATATATGTACACATATATATAAATAAATATATATATATATATACATATATTTTCTGTTTTTATGAATTATATCAGTTGTATGATATTGCTGGATAGTGGTGTATTTAAATTATTTTTTGAGATTGTATTTTGGTTGACTTCTTATTTCTCAGTGGTCCATAACTTATTATTGTGTACTTAAGCTGGTTTAATGTTTGGTGGATGGGTTAATGGTTGTCAGTACAAAAATGGTTAAACTATGTTTGCCATTTAACCCTCCTAGGGAGGTTTCACAATTTCTAATGTCCCTTTATTCATATTTTATTTCTCCCAGGATTTGACTGCTCACACATTGTGTTGTGAATATAAGAGGGGGAAAAACATAAAAAGGATAATATTTAATTTTATCTAAGGCCATGTGCATGAATATATTATTTCAACATGTTCTTTATGTATTTAAATAAATGTGATTTGCTTAAAAATCATACAATTTGCATGCTGTCTTGTTAACTCTGAAAATTCTGCTACTTTTTCAATTCTTAGATGGAAATAAAATATGTACAGCTGATTGGCTTTTAGATAAATACAGTAAAAGCAAAACTAACTGGTTAAATATACACATTTTAAGGGAGTTTATTAATAATAATATACATATTTTTTTAAATATGAATTCAAACCTTTACCCAAAATGTTGGAATTCTTTTTTAAAATCAGTAGTGATGGGATCAAAAATAAATATTATTTATCAATAATTTATAGGATTTTAAGAACAGAATGTATGTTTTTTATTCATCTTTTTGTAATTATCCTCATGAAATTAATAATGAAACTTTCTCAGAAGCTATTAAAAATTATACTTGAAGTCCATAAGTTACACCTGCTCATCATTCTATTGGAGAATATTTACTTGGAAGTTTTTGCATAGGATTCTTTAACACCAGATAAAGTAGGTTTGGTTTATAAGGAAGAACATTTAAAATGGTGTTGGTGTGATTAACGTATAGAGGCAAATTGGTTACATGGGTTTCGAGAGTGTGGAATGATTATCTCATTTGGGGCAGAATTTACAAACTTTGTCAGTTTTATGGTCAGACAATTGTACTATTACAAACTCTTTGATATTGTTTAATGTCCCAATTCCGGATTCCATACCAAAAACTTAAGTGCCTCTCCTTTGGTCTGTTCTGGCTATTGCCAGGAAAGTCATCACAATGAACTGGAAAAGTAAAAATATCCTCTCTTTTTGTGAGTTTATTTCTTTGGCGAAAAGTGTATGCAACAAGGAACTACAAACTATGTATAACTGAACATAAAATATCAGACATAAACAGTTATCTTGTAAAAGCTTAGAGACCTGTTGGAAAAGTTTTAATGGTTTTGTTTAATGTTAAAATTTTCTTGTGGAATCTTTATATAGTTTTATGTGTTTTTAGTTGCTTGTTTTATATTATAAATTTATTTCATGTAGATTTAAAATGCAATAAAAATGTTTAAAAAACTGCTACTGTTAACAGTGTTATTTTAGAAGAAGAGCTACACAGAAACTAAATTAGTTGTGGGAGAATCTCATATTAACTTTAACATATATTCAAATACCAACTAGACATGAACCAGAGTTCAACCAGAGTTCAAAATCAAACTGTTTAAATATTTTTGAGAGAAAACAACAGTAGAACCCAGCTTATAATTAAGTCTTAATAGCATACAAATAAAAATCAGGGCCAGATTCAATAAAGCCTACAATAAGCGTATACGATATGTATTTAATAAAATTCTTATCACATTTATTGTGCATTCTAGTCATTCAGAAAGATTACACTGGGGGGCGTGGCCAAGGATGAACACAGGATAGCAGCAGATTTCTTCAGCTCCACCAATTTCATTACATTGACAGGAATTAATTACTTAAAAAATTAATTTTTGAATTAATTTTCTTTCTAAATATGTTTGTTTTATATAGTTCTTGAACTATATCTAAAAAAGAAAGGAAATCTTAATAATATTCCTGTCAGAAATTACTTTGGAAATTTTCCTGTCAGTTTATCAGTCTGAAATGAGTTCCAGTAAGACAAATTCTCAAGACTCCAGCATCAAGAAAGAACTTCAGTCTCTGATAATTATAGTCCAGCAACTTACTGCTAAGATGGATAAAATGGATACTAAAATAGACACTTTCATAGAAAAAGCTACAAAACAAATAGACTTGTTACATATGGACCTGCAACAACAGAAGATCCAGATGACAGGCATAGAAGGAGCTGTGAATGACATGGAAAATAGAATACAAGAAGAGGAAATCAACATTGAGTTTCTGCTGAAACAAAATACACATTTACAAACAAAGCTGGATGACCTGGAAAATAGATCTAGGCTAATAACATTAGGATTTTTGGACTGCCAGAAAATATTGAAGATAACAATATTACTTCTTTTTTAACAACATGGCTCCCTAAAACTTTAGATTTACCGGAAGCATTCTCTTTTGGTATCGAAAGAGCACATAGATCTATAGCTAATACTAACTCTAACAAAAACTATCCTAGATCAGTTATAGTTAGATTTCTATCATCTTTTGATAAAGAGATGGTTCTTAAATCTGCTTGGGCTAAAGCTCCTGTTAAGATTAATGAAACAACTGTGCATTTTGACAATGACTATTCTTCCATGGTATTAGCTAAAAGAAAAGTTTTTCTGCCACTAATAAGGGAGCTTAAAAAAGCACAGTTTAAAACATACCTTCTGGTTCCTGCCAAGCTTAAAATCTTCCTTCCTGATGGTCCTAAAATTTTCGATGACTTAGACTCTGCTTTACTGTTTATCAAAAAAATAAGATTTTGGAAAAAATAGAAGAAATGGAATGGGCTAGTCCTTCGTTAAAGAGACTGGCAACTGAAACTTCGTGGAAGACTTCAGAGAAGAAGAAGAGACTAAAAACCAAATGATTTGTACTATGTTTTTTTTTCTCTCTCATCATTTTATTTTATTATTAATCTTTTAAATATAGTTCCTGCATTTCCAAGAAGCAACAAATATTTTG
>NC_056726.1:664167954-664275454 GCF_019279795.1 Protopterus annectens | reverse complement strand
GTTCTAATTACATCAGCAGGATCTAATTCTTCTATACAGTCTCTATTTGATAACATGATGAATTTTAAAAGTATTTCTGGTTTAATATTCAATGAAGAAAAAACTAAAATACTACCTATATATACACGAAAAAATATTCTCATTAGTGATTTTACTAAATATGTACCCAATTCAGGTTGGATAACTTATTTAGGTATAATACTATCTAAAGATATTAAATCTATTATATATAATAATTATAATACCTGTTTTCTTAATATACAAAATCTTTTTAATACCTGGAATAATATGTTTTTTACTATGGAGGAGAGACTTACAATTATTAAAATGATAATATTCCCCAAGATTTTATACTTAATACAATCAATAATACTTCCACCTACAAAAATAATTATCAAGAAACTGAACACACTAATGTTAAATTTCTTATGGGCACCTAATAGACCTAGGATTGCATTAAAGAAACATACTAATAGCTGGTCTCAATCGGGTATTTCTTTTCCAGACTTTAATTTATATACTATCTCTTCTATTGTAAAAGTTATTACTTTATTAATAGATCAGTCATATGTCACAAAATGGAAAGATTATTGGGAGCTAATTAGTATACACTTCATGAAAATCTCCTTAACACATAAAAATATGATTGTAAATAACTCCATGTTATGGTTACTAAAGGAATTTTGTACTTCACCTATTACATCTAAACATATGGTTTGTTACCCATTAAATATTATTATTAGTTATCGTAACTTTATATTCATGCACCCTAAGTATAGGGAATGGAATTTTATTGTATTTCCTATAATGTATACTCAGGGTATGCTTTTGTCATCTACTTCTGAAGGAACTCATTTAGCTATAGATAATGATCTAAAGTACTGGTATCAGTTGATATCTGATAATAAAGTTAAAAATCTAGATTTCTTAAAACAAGAATTTGATCTAAGAGAAACTTGCTGGTTAGAGGTTCAGACTTTTAGACAACATCTCATTAATAAAATAGATTTAATGTCTATAACTGTTAAAGAATCTATTCCAACACTGATTGATTACTTGATATTAAATTTACAACATAAAGTTTCTGATAAAAGTAAACTTTCATACATACATAAAGTTATCAGACAAGAAACCTTTTACAGTGTAGATTCATACTGGAATTATTTCACTTCTATTAATGGGGACCCACCAAATCAACAAGATAAACAATATATATTGGAATCTGCTTATAGAACTATGTCTTCCATTGTCTGGAGACTTTATACATGGAAATTTTACATAGATCTTTTATACACCTTTGATGATGAATAAAATAAATAATAAAGATAATCTATGTAAGAGATGTAATGTAGAAATTAATGCTGACTGGGCTCATATGTTTTATGACTGTATACAATTGAAAGAATACTGGAAGTCAATTAATGAATTTTTGCAGGCTCTTTTTACAGATAATTTCATTATTTCTAAATCTCTTATATTATTCAACACACCTGTACCTCAAAGTGTTAAAAAGGTTAAGCTTCCCTTGTTATGGTCTATTCTAGCAGTGGCTAGGAAAATAATAACTAGAAATTGGATTTCAGATACACCTCCTTCGTTCAATGAATTTAAAAATGTTATGAATATAGTGTGCCATATGGAAATAAACACAATTAGGACTAGAACAAATAGAAAAACATCTTATTTTATTTTATGGGATAATTTACAAAATTTGTTAAAAAAAATTTAATTTCAATAGCATGGTATTTTAGTTTAATTAATTGATCTGATTGTAGTGGATGTCTTTGTAAATACTTTAGTTGTTTTGTTGAATATTATAATAATACCTATTTTTAATTACTTGTATAAAATTGTTATGATATTTCTCTTATATGTTAAAACAATAAACCTGTTTTGAAAAAAAAAAGAAAGATTACACTGGGGGCGTGGCCAAGGATGAACACAGGATAGCAGCAGATCTCTTCAGCTCCACCAATTTCACTGCACTGACAGGAACTAATTATTTTAAACATTAATTTATGAAGTAATTTTCTTTCTAAATATGTTTGGTTTATCTATTTCTTGAATTATATCTAAAAAAGAAAGAAAATTTTAATAATATTCCTGTCAGAAATCACCTTGGAAATTTTCCTGTCAGTTTCTCTGTTTGAAATGAGTTCCAGTAAGACAAATTCTCAAGATTCCAGCATCAAGAAAGAACTTCAGTCTCTGATATCTACAATCCAGCAACTTACTGCTAAGATGGATAAACTGGATACTAAAATTGATACCTTCATAGAAAAAACTACAAAACAAATAGACTTGTTACATATTGACTTGCAACAACAGAAGATGCAGATTACTGGCATAGAAGAGACTGTAAATGACATGGAAAATAGAATCCAAGAAGAGGAAATCAACATTGAGTTTTTGCTGAAACAAAATACACATCTACAAACAAAGCTTGATGACCTGGAAAATAGATCTAGGTCCAATAACATTAGGATTTTTGGACTGCCAGAAAATATTGAAGGTAACAATATTACTTCTTTTTTAACAACATGGCTCCCTAAAACCTTAGACTTACCAGAAGCATTTTCTTTTAGTATCGAAAGAGCCCATAGATCTATAGCTAATACTAACACTAACAAAAGGTATCCTAGATCAGTTATAGTTAGGTTTCTATCATCTTTTGATAAAGAGATGGTTCTTAAATCTGCTTGGGCTAAAGCTCCTGTTAAAATTAATGAGACAACTGTGCGTTTTGACAATGACTATTCTTCCTTGGTAATAACTAAAAGAAAAGTTTTTCTGCCATTAATAAGGGAGCTTAAGAAAGCACAGCTTAAAACCTACCTTCTGTTTCCTGCCAAGCTAAAGATCTTCCTTCCTGATGGTCCTAAAATTTTTGATGACTTAGACTCTGCATTGCTGTTTATCAAAAAAATAAGATTTTGGATAAAATAGAGGAAATGGAATGTGCTAGTCCTTCATTAAAGAGGTTGGCAACAGTAACTTCATGGAAGACTTCAGAGAAGAAAAAGAGACTAAAAAACAAATGACTTGTTCTATGTTTTTTTTTTTTCTCTCTTTATTTTTCTTCATTATTAATCTTTTTAAATATAGTTACTGCATTTTCAGAAAGCCACAAATATTCTGAAAAAGATTTAATCAAAGTTATTTTCTGTGTACAAAGAACTGTTTTTGTTTCATAATCATTCAAAATATCTGAGGAACTAATAACAAGCTATCATTCAATATGTTTCTCTTTCTGACAAAGAGAACTAAGGTTAGTAACATGATACCTTTTTTTTTTTTTTTTTTTCTTTTTCTTTTTTTCCTTTATTTTAAATAATGACATTCTATTCAGATTATGCAGTGGGTAAGGGGTGGGGGAGGGCAGGGAGAGAAGTGTAATGAAAATATGATAAATGGAATAATAACTTATTTATTCCTTGTAAAAAGTATATATGTTGTTTAAATGCTATTGCTAATTATACTTCCTTGATTATATTGCTTATGCTTGTTTATAAATAATTTGTCATGCTTTAATTAATAATAATTAGAACTAAATAATAGTAAATAGTATGTTTCATATCTATCTTTATTAATATAAACAGCAAGTAATATTCCACTGTAAATACCTTTTATAGCTTCCTTTTACATTTTTTATCTTTTCTTTTACTCTCTTTTTATTTTCTACTCTCTTTTTTTCTTTTCTCTGTTCTCTCTCTTTATTTTCTTTCATATTAATATATTGACATGCTTTTGATCATACTGGTACAGTAAATAATAAGATTTGTATAAAAATTGAAATGGGGCATAAATAATTAGTTCTATTGCATATTGATGGCTGTGGGCTTGGTTTCACTTTCATAGAGGCTGTAATAACTTGTAAAATACCTTGCGAAGGTTTTGCTATGTTTAGCTTCATTTATACTGCTAAATGAATGTCAGTCACTTGTTTTTAACAAAATTCCTGCCAGAATGTTAAGGGAGACAATTTGGGATGTGGGTTACCTCGTGAACAGTGTCCTCGAGTTGTTTTAAAAGCTTCAACACTCAGAATTCACGCAGAGAAGCTGAAAGCAGTCAATTTGAACTTTGACCCCTGAATTCACAGACACATCGCAGATTCATGAAGAACACTCTACCAGGAAGTAGAACTGCTGCAAATGCGACTCTGCGATGGAAAATAAACTCTATAACATTTAAATGTGAGTTATCTTTTATAACTACTTATTTATTCATGTTATAATTTATAAAATATGAAAGTTATAATGATTTTAAATGATTCAGTATCTCATAGTAAGCAAATGTGATATTTTAGAAGGCATAGAAAGTGAAACATTTATACGAGTGTTTTTGAAAGTTTACTTGACTGCAGCATATTAATGTATGTAAAAAACTTATGATTTAAACATATACATTGCTATAATTCATTTGATTTATCTGACTGACAAGCATAAATATCTTTATGACTCTATTTTGGAAGAAGTTGTCATGTGACATATTTTAAAGCAGCAGTTTAGATATACAAAATACAGATGGCTTTCTTCACAATAATGCAAGTGTTTCTGAGAATTTACATAGCTATGCAGTATGATTTATAACAATTTCTATAAATATAATATTTTATTTTATTGGCAATAATAAGTATGAGAAAAAAGCTCTGATACAAGTAATTTAAAGTCTTTTGGAAGCTGTTAACTGCATTTATATGACAGAAAATAGGTACATCTTAATATATGTAATGTCTGAACCATAATAGCCAAAGCTATTGATTTAAATGAACATTAGAACTTATTTTTACAAACTTTGAATAAATTAATATGTAGATATGCCCTCCTTTTTTTTTTCTCTCTCTCTCTCTCTCTCTCTCTCCCTCTCTCACGTCTTTTATTTCTTTCTCTCTTCTTGGTTCCTAATATCAAGTTTATTTGAATGCTATTTGAGTATAAATGTATTATATTAAATAGATGTACATAGCAGTATGAATAGTTTTTAAAAGTTTCTCTTAGTTTATATGATGCTGATTTATCAAATGTATAGTTTTGTCTTACCAGATAATCTAATTGAAAGTTGTTAATTTAAGTTAATAATAACTTGTATTAAATTGATAAGGTGGCAGCTGAGGTACTGCTGCTTAAGGTAGGGGGTTAACTTGAGTAGTATGTACTACTCTAAGTTGGAGTTTTTAACTCCAGGCTGGGTGCAAGGTTTAATCCTTACATTATTTTCTTTTGTTCACTGTTGTATGTATATAGTTCTGACATCCACAATACATTTTGTAAGCTTATTGTCACTACAAACAAAATTGAATCTTATACAAAATCCCATAAGAGATTCAATAAATACAGCTATATCTAAAGGTACACCTAAAGGAGGAGGTATAACATTACTTATTTTGTTAATTGTTATTTTGATTATAAGTTTTATATGTTTTAAAAATGCCAAATGACTTCTCTAAAAGGAATTTCTTTAAACATTAATGGACTGAATAATCCGTGTAAAAGGGCAAGCCTAATAAGATACATTAATTTACATAAGGCCAACTTAGTCTTCCTTCAAGAAACACATCTCCTGAAAAAAGATATTGATAAATTAGCCGCAAACAAATATACAGTATTGGTTAGTTCAGAGCACACTCAGAAAAAGAGGAGTGGCTATTTTATGGAATAAAAGTATGCCCATTCCTAAAACTATTAAGTCTCATCAAGATGATAAAGGAATGTTTTGTATGGTTACAATACAAATTAATGGGAAGACTTATACATTAATCAATGTATATTGGATACCTGAAATTGGTATTAATACAGTGAAATACCATCTTGATAAGATCATATCATTCTCTATAGGAGATATTATTTTAGCTGGTGACTTTAATTGTATCCTACATGAAAATGATACTACTACTATAGGAAAAAGGAAAATTACATCTAATGCAAAACATTTAAAGGATTTTGTTAATTCTTATCATTTAAATGATATTAATAATCAAATAGACTCAAAATCATTACCATACACCTTTTTTTCTAACAGATACAAAACTTATTCAAAAATAGATAGTCTTTATTTCTAACCAGATGGTAACAGAATTAATTAACTCTAAAATCATTTCATGTCCTATATCTGATCATAATTCAATTGTTTTTGAGTTCATGATAAAAAATACTTACAATGTTCAGATCAAAAGGATACCAGCATACATAACTCAACTAAAAGACTATAAAGAATATATACTTTCAGAAGTACAACATTTTCTAGACATAAATAATATTCCTGAAGTCTCCATTGTTTATGTTTGGGATGTTTTAAAATCATATCTATATGGACAAAGTATCAGATGGTATAATAATAAAAGGAAATCTTGGGATAAGGAATTGTTAGATATTCAAAGTAAACTAGACTCTTATAAACATAATAATAAAGAAAATATTATGGATAAGAAAGTCATTGAAGAAATAAACAAACTAAATGAGAAATACAAAGAAATTTTAACTCATAAAGTTAAAATAACTTTGGAGAAATACAAGTTTTTGTCTTACTCAATAAGCCCCAAATACTTACATAGACTTAAAAACAAAACAAAAAGGTTGAATAAGCAAAAACATATCAAATAAATTTTCTCTCTAAGGAAAAAGAAGAATGTTTCTAGTCTACCAGAAATGCTAGATGAATTTAGAAATCACTTTTACAAAATTAATCATAATAACATTAACATGGAACCTAAAGATAAAATAAAGGAATTTATAACTACAAACATGAATAAAAAACTTAATAAACAACAGATTAAACTATTGGATAAAAGTATTTCATATACAGAGGTTGTTACACAAATAAACAAGCTTAAATCAAACAAAGCACCAGGTAATGATGGTATTATACCAGAGATATATAAAATTATTTCTAAAAGTACATACTCATTAATACATAAGGTTTTTATTTTGGCCCAAAATGAGCTAATAACCCCCCATCTTGGCAATACACATTTATTTCGCCAATTTTAAAACCTAATAAAGACCCAACTAGATATACTTCATATCGACCCATTTCATTACTTAATGTTGATTATAAAATGTTTATGAGTATTTTTGCTGATAGATTGAAGACAATCATCCCTGGCATTATAAATATAGATGAGACAGGCTTCATTGTAAATAGAAATATTTTTGATAATATAAGGAGAACTCTAACATTAATTGATTTTGCAAATAGGAAAAAGAAAGATTTAACACTTATTAGTCTTGATATAAGTTCAGCATTTGATTCAGTAAGTTGGGACTACTTGTTTACCTTACTGAAGTGCACAAACTTCTCAGATGCATTTGTAAATCTAATTGAGCATCTATATAAAGGAGCATTGGCTTATATTAAGATAGGAACATATGTCTCACAAAAATACCCATTTTTAAAGGTACAAAACAAGGGTGTCCACTCTCTCCACTATTATTCACTTTAATAATGGAGCCTTGGGCCAATCTGATCAGAAATAGTACTGATATGGAGGGATTTGAAATAGATGAAAATACAACATCTAAAATTCAACTTTTTGCAGATGATGTTCTAATTACATCAGCAGGATCTAATTCTTCTATGCAGTCTCTATTTGATAAAATGATGAATTTTAAAAGTATTTCTGGTTTAATATTCAATGAAGAAAAAACTAAAATACTACCTATATATACACGAAAAAATGTTCTCATTAGTGATTTTACTAAATATGTACCCAATTCAGGTCAGATAACTTATCTAGGTATAATATTAACTAAAGATATTAAATCTATTATACATAATAATTATAATACCTATCTTCTTAATATACAAAATCTTTTCAATACCTGGAATAATATGTTTTTTACTATGGAAGAGAGACTTACAATTATTAAAATGATAATATTCCCCAAGATATTATACTTAATACAATCAATAATACTCCCACCTACAAAAATAATTATCAAAAAATTAAATGCACTAATGTTAAATTTCCTATGGGCACCTAATAGACCTAGGATTGCATTAAAGAAACATACTAATAGCTGGTCTCAAGGGGGTATTTCTTTTCCAGACTTTAACTTATATACTATCTCTTCTATTGTAAAAGTTATTACTTTGTTAATAGATCAGTCATATGTTGCAAAATGGAAAGATTACTGGGAGCTAATTAGTATTCACTTCATGAAAATCTCCTTAACACATAAAAATATGATAGTAAATAACTCCATGCTATGGTTACTAAAAGAATTTTGTACTTCACCTATTACACCTAAATATATAGTTAGTTACCCATTAAACATTATTATTAGTTATCATAATTTTATATTCATGCATCCTAAATATAAGGAATGGAATTTTATTATATTCCCTATAATGTATACTCGAGGTATGCTTTTGTCATCCACTTCTGAAGGAACTCATTTAGCTACAGATAATGAGCTAAAGTACTGGTATCAGTTGCTATCTGATAATAAAGTTAAAAATCTAGATTTCTTAAAGCAGGAATTTGATCTAAGAGAAACTTGTTGGTTAGAAGTTCAGACCTTTAGACAACATCTCATTGATAAAATTGATCTAATGTCTATAACAGTTAAAGAATCTATCCCAACACTGATTGATTACTTGATATTAAATTTACAACATAAAGTTTCTGATAAAGGTAAGCTTTCATACATACATAAAATTATCAGACAAGAAACTTTTTACAGTGTAGATACCTACTGGAATTATTTCACTTCCATTAATGGTGACCCACCAAATCAACAAGATAAACAATATATATTGGAATCTGCCTATAGAACTATGTCTGGAGACTTTTTACATGGAAATTTTTACATAGATCCTTTCATACACCTTTGATGATGAATAAAATAAATAATAAAGATAATCTATGTAAAAGATGTAATGTAGAAATTAATGCTGACTGGGCTCATATGTTTTATGACTGTATAAAATTGAAAGAATATTGGAAGTCAATTAATGAATTTTTGCAGGCTCTTTTTACAGATAATTTCATTATTTCTAAATCTCTTATATTATTCAACACACCTGTACCTCAAAGTTTTAAAAAGGTTAAGCTTCTCTTGTTATGGTCTATTCTAGCAGTGGCTAGAAAAATAATAACCAGAAATTGGATTTCAGATACACCTCCTTCGTTCAATGAATTTAAAAATGTTATGACTATAGTGTGCCATATGGAATTGATGACAATAAAATCAAGAACTACTAGAAAAACATCTTATTATATTGTATGGGATAATTTACAAAACTTGTTAAAAAAATCTTAACTTCAATAGCATGGTATTTTAGTTTAATTAATTGATCTGATTGTAGTGGATGTTTTTGTAAATACTTTGGTTATTTTGTTGAATGTTATAATCATATCTATTTTAATTACTTGTATAAAATTGTTATGATATTTTTCTTGTATGTTAAAAACAATAAACTTGTTTAAAAAAAAAAAGAAAGATTACACTGTGTACATGTAGTCTACACTTTGTGGTAACCTTTATGATTCCCTGTCAATATTGAATATCAGTAGGGAAATTAAAATTATGAAGAAGGTATGCGTTATGGCTGTGTTGTCTGTTCACTCAAAACAGTGTACACTTAGTGTAGGCTTTATTGAATATGGCCCTCAGTGTTTCTTCACCTCTTATACCATCAAGCATTCACAGACTTTCCTGATAGCAGCATTTGGCAAAAATCTATACTTTGATGCTGTGTTTCTGCCTGCATTGAGACAAAAGTAGTATTCAGTCTACATTAAATAACTTTCACCACATTGTTTCCTTTTGTCCAAATTCTGACACCTGTATAGTAAACAGATTTAAAAATCTATATAATTCTTTACTGACAGTATAATTTTTATGACTGCTTTACAGATTTTATTATTCTAGAAAATTTCAGAAACATAGCGTATAAACTCTGATGAACAGCTATATTTAGGCATATCTTTGATAATATATAAGAGATGTGTTGGAGCATAAGACTGGCTTTCAGTTGCGATTCAAATGCTGCAACTGTTCTATTCCCTTTTTAATTACAGAATTTTTTTTTTTCAAAATAATGAGAGTCATAACCAAAAGATACAACTTGTAACCACTCTGTAGCTAGTTTCAAATCTCCATTGTGCTGCAAATCCAATTTGTCCATAATTAAATAAAAGTATGGAGAAGAAAAAAAAAATTCTTATGTATTAGATACAGTACTATACAAATCAAGGACTGCATTTTTTGAGGATAATGTTTTAGACAAAGCCGCCCATTCATTGAATATATATTACACAGCCAGCTGAATTAGAATTCTCCATAAAAGAAAATGGAAATAAATTATTTGCCACTGTTTTGGCATTCATAGCATGAAGTTTTCATACCACTGCATAATTTTCTATGTTCTGTAGTCCTATCTCACCTTCATTCTTACATATGGGATCGGAGCCAATCCTCGGCTCCAACTCAGTCTATTTACAAGCTGGAAGACTTTTGATTAGCTCATGGCTAGGTAGGTAGGTATCCCATGGTGCACCAGTACAATCCCCAGATCTTGTTTGCTGTGTTGACGAGTTCGGTTGTGCTTCTCTTTGGCTATGGCTAAGTGATTGCATTTATTTCCACATTTACATGATTTCTTGGCTCTGTTTAAAATAGTTTAATATATTTAAAACTGTTACTGCTTAGTGATCAGTTAGCATAGTTGTTATTAGAGTTGTTAGCTTTTGGTGCAATTTTTGCCCTTTGGCCCTTTCTTACTTAGTTGGTATCCCGTGTACTGGTTTTCTAGATTAGTAGTGTAGGCACATTTTGCGCACTGTTATTCTATGCATGTTAGTAGATAGCTAGAGTTTTTGGTGATTTTCTGCTTGTTAGTTAGCCTAGTTAATTAGCTTCTTGTTAGCATTGTTGGATTGCTTATATTGTTAACAGAACTACATTCTGTTTGTGTTTGGCATATACCTTATTTTTTGAGGATTCTCACTCAGTACTGTGTTTCTGTTTAGTGTGTAATACTTTCTAACTTTCTTTAACTTTCTGGGTCTGTTTCAGTTAGAAGACCTTATCTCTTCCTTGCCTGGGCTAGGCCCATTTAACTTAGAGGACTTAGTCCTCGTGGTGTCTTTTCCTTCCTGCAGGGCTAGGCCTGTTTAAATTAGAGGACCTAGTCCTCCTTCTTCCCTTTCTTTGTGTGTGTGTGTTTTCTCTACTGCAGAGTGTCTAAAGAGAGTAAGGATCATATGCCATCCAGCTTTAAGAAATGTATTAAGTGCTCTCAAAAAATGTCTATAACAGATGGTCACAGTAACTGTGTTTACTGTTTAGGGGCCATCCATTTACAGGAGACCTGTTCTTTTTGTCATGCATTTAGTCCTAGGGTGTTGCAGGAAAGGAAGAACATGCTCATCCTAAAAGGTCTTCTTAAACCTTCCTTCAAGGAAGATTTGTCAAGTTCCTCATCATCCTCTAAATCTACTTAGGGAAAGTCAAAATCTTCTAAGAGGCCCTCCCCGGCACTGGCTGGTGTCAAAGAGCCACCTCTTAAAGTTTCAAAAGCAGACAAGTCCACTGTCTCATTGGCTCCACAGACCTCGGGGCCGATTGAGAGTGGTATTGTTGTTGCAGGGTCAGTTCCAAGTATTTTGGAGCTGACCGCTGAGACTATTGAGACTGTTTCTTGGAGCCGGTCTATGGACCCTCTACCGGTCTCCTTGTTATTGAAGTCTCCTATACCTCAGAGATCCTGATCTCCTACTATGTCATCCAGGTCTTCCAGGACTTTATTGGAAGAAGATGTGGAGAGGGTAGTGCTGAGACTTTTGAAGTTGTCTGCTTTGCCTAAATTGTTTTTGGCTCTGACCCAGTCAGTTCTGGAGCCACTCAAGTCCGTTCAACCCTCTGTGATCATTCATCCTCCGAGCCATGCTG
Source organism: Protopterus annectens (assembly GCF_019279795.1). Lineage (NCBI taxonomy): Eukaryota > Metazoa > Chordata > Ceratodontiformes > Protopteridae > Protopterus > Protopterus annectens. Next base: position 664,263,557 of record NC_056726.1, on the reverse strand, counting down.
GTCTTTTGGAGCCAGAATGCTTGGTACCACTAGTGGAACCTTCGGCTCCAACTCCCGTTGTGGCTGTTTCAAAGCCGAGTTCTGCTCCGGCACTTTCGGTGCTGTCTGTAGTGTCCAGAGGCAGAAGCTCTCCTGTCAGCTCCGACATGGATGCTTGGAACCAAACTTCTTCGGTTCCTAGTCTTCCTCTCGGTGTATCGGCTAGGGTGAGTTCGAACCCTGCATCTATCTTGGAGCCAATGACTCTGGCGCCTATGGCATCCTTGGTCTCCTCAGAGCCAGGGAGATCCTTGGAGCCGGAGAGGTCAGCATTCGAGATGATGAGGAGTGTGCTGTCCTGATCATCAGCTCCTAACAGAGGTACCGGCACTCTTTCCCCTAAAGCACCTACTTCTGTCTCAGCCTCAGGAGCCACCAACTGGTGGCCTCCACTCTTCTGAGACCTCCCTGGAATGTCCTTCTGAGGAGCCTCCACAGAAGTGGACTTGTAAGAGAAAGCATGTTGACTCCCAGGATGAGTCTTTGACATCTGACACTGATCTCGAGGAGTTGGAAGGGTCCCCCAAGTCATCCTCTGATGATGTCTCCTTCATAGACATCCTGGAGATCCTTAAACAGAGGTGCGGCTGGCCTACTGTTCCCCCTTCTGATGAGGAGTTGGTGCACCTGAAGGCTTTTGGGTCTTAACCTTCTGCCTCTTGGGTGTCTCCACCCTTCGACAAACTGATGGATTTAGTTAGTCGAAAGGTGTGGGATACTCCTGATGCCATGTAGCCAGTCCCCAGGAGACTGAGCAAGTTCCTTTCTCCCCCTCCAGGAAAAGAGTTTTTATCTAAAGGTGTGCCTGTAGATGCCACGGTGGTGGCGGTGGCCACTAAGAAGGAGCTAGCTGAGACTTCTTCTTCTGTTCATCTGCCGAATAAGGAGTCTTGAACAATGGATAGATATGGGAAGTGTATCTTTTCTTTAGCGGTATTTACCCTTAGATCGCTGAATTATCTTACTCACTTTATGAGGCTTCAGAGAGATCTCCTTAAAGAGTTAGGAGACTCTTTACTAGGTACATGTACTGAGGGAGTCCCTGACAAGGTTTCTGCCCAGTTGTCCACCTTGAACTCTATCGTCAACTCTTCCATGCAGCTTATTTTGTATGTGGCCGATGGAGCGAGTAGAGCAGCGGGTTCAGGAATTTCTCTAAGGCATCATTCCTGGATGTGTTTGCGTAACTTTGCAGAACCATTTAAGTCTACTTTTACCAACGGCCCCTTCAACGTTTCCTCATTGTTTGGATCCAAGGTAAAGGACACTCTTATCCGGTGCGAGCAAGAAGGAAAAACACTCTCTGTCATAGGAGTACGTTTTACTTTTCCCTCTAGACCATACCCTAAGGGTCAGAGGGGCGGTAACATGTGGTTCAAGAAGTGCCAGAGGTTTTTCCAGGAGACACAGGGTGACTCCTCCTTCAGAGGCAGAGGAGGAGGAGGAAATGATAAACGTTGCCTTAGAGGCAGGGGCGATCTGCAAAACCAGGGAGGTCGCGATTCCTTTCAGAGCCAGCCTTACCAGCGCTCCTGAGGTGGGGCCCGACTGTGCTTCTCTGGGGCTGGTCAGGGGTCATCTTTCTTTGTATCCAGAAGCCTGGCTAAGTATCACTCAAGACAAATGGGTACAAAGAATTATTGCCAGAGGTTATGCCACACCATTTTCTCTTCCACCTTTTGTTCCCAAGAAGATCCCAGATGTTCTACCCAATCACAGGGATCAGGCAACTGTGGAGGTTAACAAGTTGCTTTCAAAAAGAGTCATCCAAACCATCCCAGCAGACTAAATAGGATCAGGAACTTACTCCAGATTATTTTTAGTGCCAAAACATACAGGGGACTGGAGGCCCATTCAGCAGATTGAATGAATCAGTAAAGAAGGACACGTTCTGGATGGTAACACTGCAGTCTATGCTACTGTTGTTAGGGAAAGACAATTGGATGTGCTCAAAAGATCTCCAAGATGCCTACTACCACATAAAAATGGACAGGGCATCAAGGAGTCATCTATGCTTCCGGCTGCGAGCCAGTCACAACCAGTTCCATGCTCTGCCCTTTGGTCTCACCACAGACCCCAGGGTGTTCACCAAATGTATGGCAGTAGTGACAGCTTACCTGAGACGTCGAGGATTCCAGGTGTTTCTGTATTTGGACGACTGGCTCCTGACCACTCCTACCAGGCAGCTACTCCTTCAGAGCAGGGATGCTACTATTCATCTTTGTGCCCAGCTGGGATTCTCTATAAATTGGGAAAAATCTGCCTTATTGCCCTCTCAATCTGTGATTTTTATAGGCGCAGAGATAGACACAGTAAACATGGTGGCTCATCTTCCTGCCGAAAGGGACATAACCTGGTCAAATTCAGTGTTTTCTCCCATTATGAAGGGTCAAAACCAAGATTATTGCAGTTCCTAGGGACCATAGCTTCCACCATACTATTAGTGCCACTAGCCAGGTTACACATGAGAATTCTTCAGTGGCTTCTGTCATCCCAATGGTCCTTTCAGCACCTTCCATTATCCCATCACATTCTGCTGACAGAATCTTGCATGAAGGACCTTCTTTGGTGGACATTACCCAATCAACTGACCACGGGCACTTCATTTGTTCCTTGCCAACCTGTTGCCACTGTGACCACGGATGCCTCACAGATAGGGTGGGGGGGCATTATCTAGGCAAGACTGTCCAAAGCACATGGCAAGATTACAAGGCTCACCTGCATATCAACGGTCTAGAGATGAGGGTGGTGATCTTGGTGTTGCAAGCACTTCACGACCTTCTTCCTCTGGGGACTATTGCAATACAGTCAGACAACATGTTGGTAGTGTGGTATATCACCAAGCAGGGTGAAACCAGATCTTACCCACTCTGTCGAGAGGCCATGCGAGTTTTGAAATGGGTGATATCTTCCCAGCGTTTTCTGGTGGCAATGCACATTCCAGAGATGACCAACATGATAGCCGACAAGCTCAGCTGGGCAATCCTGATGCCTCACAATTGATCTCTGAAACAGGAAACAGTGAAACAGATTTTCCTCAGATGGGGACAGCCTTGCTGTGATCTCTTTGCCAGCCCAATCTATGCCAAATGCAGTAGCTACTTCTCCCTCATCTCCCCTCCGGGGGAGTCACCGAGAGACGCACTTGTTCATGATTGGCCCCTGGGTCTCCTGTATGCTTTTCCTCCCTTTCCTCTCATTCCCAAGATTATTCAGAAAGCAAAATGGCTGGGAAGCAAACTGATCCTCATTGTTCCTTATTGGCCTCATCAGGTTTGGTTCCCCTTCCTCAGGCCTCTTCTCCTGGACGATCCTTGGATTCTGGACCCAGTTCCAGACCTGTTGACTCACATGTCAGGTTTGCTTCACCCCTCCTTACACACCCTCAATTTGACAGCATGGTTGCTTCAGTATCATCCCTATTCAGGCTTCATGACTTCTCACCTTCCGTGACTCATATCCTTACGTTTTCTCATAAACCTTCCACTAGGAGACTATATTCCAGTAAATGGAGAAGATTCTCTTTTTGGGCAGAGAAAATGGATGTTGACCCCTACACTTCCTCCATTCCAGTGGTTTTGGAATTAGTTTCTGAGCTTTTTCACCAAGGATCTGCAGCTGCCAATATCAGAGTTCAATTGGCAGCAATTTCAAATTTTCATATAGGTTTTCCAGATTTTAACTTGATGTCACATAAGCTGTGCAAAACCTTCCTTAAAGGTGCCACTTTGTTAAGACACCCTGTTCAAGAACCTGTGGCCTCATGAGATTTAAATTTTGTATTATCTAAATTAACATATCCGCCCTTTGAGCCTTCTCATTCATCCTCTTTGAAATTTTTATCTTGGAAGATGTTGTTTTTGGTGGCTATCACGTCAGCCAGATGGGTGTCAGAGTTGCAAGCATTGTCTGTTAAACTGTCTTATCTGATTTTTCACAAAGACAGGGTGTCCTTTCATACTATTCCCTCCTTTGTCCCGAAGGTTTGTTCTCATACCACTTTGAATCAATCCATAGAACTTCTGGTTTTCTTTCCAAATCATTCCAACGCAGCTGAGTACAGGTTTCATCAGCTGGATGTCCATAGACAATTACGTTTTTATTTGCATCGGACTAAAGACATTAGAAAATCAAATCACTTATTCATTTCCTTTTCCGAATCCAGGTTGGGCTTACCAGTTTCCAAAGTAACTCTCTCTAATTGGATTTCTAGCTGTATAGCTTATGTTTACAATTCTAAGGGTAGACCTTTACCCTTTAAGATCAAGGCTCATTATACCAGATCTCAGTCTACCTCTGCAGCCTTTCAAGCCAGGTCCCACTTGATAATATTTGTGCAGCAGCTATGTGGGCTACCCCTCACACCTTTATTACTCATTACAAATTGGATTTAACCTCCAGGGGTAGAGCATCTTTTAGTTCCACGGTACTCAGGAGTATTTTTCCTTGAGCCACCCAAGAATAAGGTGCTAGGGATGCTGTCCCATATGTAAGAATGAAGGCGAGATAGGACTACAGAACATAAAGAAGTTATGTACTCACCATAACGGTCCATGTTTGTAGTCCATCTCGCTCTTCATTCTTATGAATCCACCCTCCTATCCCCATCTTGGAAGTACCTGGAGACAGAAAAATGTTAATTTCATTATTTATGGAGACCTTTTAGTATTGGCTTCTTCTGTATGTTGTTATTATTTCTTCTAGTTAGCAGCAAACAAGATCTGGGGATTGTACTGGTGCATCATGGCATACCTACCTAGCCATGAGCCAACCAGAAGTCTTCCAGCTTGTAAATAGGCCGCCTCGGCTCTGATCCTATATGTAAGAATGAAGAGTGAGATGGACTACAAACATGGAACGTTATGGCGAGTACATGACTTCTTTTTTTATTTGGTTGCATAAGTGTGACAGGAAGAGCATTTTGAAATCAAGACTGAATGAAATATTTGGCATGGGAAATGTAACGAAGGTACTAGAGAGCTGTGTAATGAAATGTGTCGATGCAAGATAAAGATGAAGGCACAGGTGACAATTCAAAAGGAATTTTACTATCCTATTTTTCCATTTCTAAGCTAGACACCTTCTCAATGCTGCCTTCGGCAGCACTTGTGGTTTTAGGCATTGTCTCAGAATTTCTCTCACTCTCACAAACAACAGAAGATTCTTTATTCTTCTATTAGATATCAGGATGACAATAAGTACCTTTTTTTGTAAGTACTGAATTTTAAATTAGATATGTAGGCAATTAAATAATACATTACAGCACTGAAGACATATATATAGGGTCTATATTAGATGAATAAAAAATCAAAATGTCCAATAAAACATGCTTGACACACTTTAATCAAATATTCATCTAATCGAACCCTTAAAATAACAAAAAACGGAGTTCTGAAAAGTTTCATTTGTCCCACACCTTCCCTACACTACCATGCAACACACACACATACAACTAATACATATAAACCCATACATTCTCACATCATTCAACAACTTGCAAACCTAAACACACTCTTCTACTTTTAAAAGAAAGTGAGGGGCTTCGCTCCCCACACCCCCGATGTGGGGGACTGTGCCCCCACCCCAATAGCTATATATACCAGCTCAGAGTTCGCTCTACATTGAGGAAAGGGCAATTACCTGGTAATTGCAACATACACATACAAGTACGGAATTCACTAACCTAGCTATTCCAGACAGTGTAGCATCCTCATGTCATAAGCTACACTCACCACCATGGCCAACTAAAACTTTTCGGAACTCCGTTTTTCATTTTTATCAGTGTTCGATTAGATGAACGATCGATCAAAGTGTGTCAAGCATGTTGTACTTGACATTTTGATCATTCGTTCATCTAATAGGAACCCTATATCTATGCAGATATTCTACACCCTGATTGGAATATTCTTCATTAACTCTAAAAGTGATTTTAATACTTATTTAGAAAGGGCAAGTTACTTGTAAAAAGAACTAGATTAAGAATCCTTCATTCATCAGCCTGGTGAAAACTTTAAAGAGAAGCATACAAACTATATAAAATACAAGAAGTCATCAAAGTGGGAAGAAAAAGTGTGCACAGCTATCCTTAAAAAGGCCCTGGTGGTCATTAAACTAGTTTATATACATGAAACTATGAAGTATGCATTGAAATCAGAATATTAGATCTAGCAACTTGATGGAATTCAAAATCCAACTATATAATGGGAAAGCTGGAACATGGTGAGACACAACTTCAAGTATGTGTGGTCAGTAGATCAACAAATGTCCACAGCATGGATTTAGAAGTCACTAAATATTTGTGTATAGGCATGCAGACTTATGGAAAGTTCTGCTGTTGCGTGTCCTCAGTCTTCACAGGTCCAGGAAAGGGGATGAGAGCACTAGAGTTAGAATCGTGTAGTCAGACACCTAAAATGGAGAGATATGAACACGAAGGGAAGGTCAGTCAAGCTAGTAATATAAATGGGTGCAGGAGGCATGCAGACCTCTTTTATTTTGCTTTTAGTGAAGGAAAAGACTTCGGCAAAGCTTCTGGCATGTTGCGCAAAAAGTTAGGCAAGTTTTATATAAAGACTTTTTTACTTCCCTTCATATGCTAGAAGAGGATGTGGCCACTTACCCCTTATTTAGAATACAGGGTATGGAAGTTGTTCTGCTTGATATGGGCTGATGCCAAATGAAGCCCTTGTGGCCCTATGCTGTGGCAGGTTTACCTGATGCTGACTGTAGTTCAGCTACTAATGGGATTTCATGACCATAGCTTCTAGGAAGTATAAATGTTTAAACATTGCTGGAATTATGTTAAACATGAAGTAAAATATTAAAGGATGTGTTATAATATTAATTCCAAACTGTATAAAATAGAACAAATATTGCAAGCTGTTCCTTTTTCCTTTTATATTAGCATATGGCTGAAAATATATACAGGTGTGGTAGTGTAGTTATAAGGAGGGGAGCCAATGACAAAGGAATTTTAAAAATGGACTACTTTTTGTTGGCCCCTCCTCCACCCTGGAGATGTGAATGACAGGCAGGATGGGCCCAGTGAGAAGTGTTTAAGTGACAATCAAATGCCCAAAAGGGTGGGCAATGAATAATAAGGGCAGGTCAGTTAAGGTTGCAGTACAGGCAGATGGCAGATGCAATTAAGCCTCTTTTACATTGTTTTAGGGAAGGAACAGACTGCACCCATTTTTAAATGGGCCTGTTGGACAGAAGTTTAGATAGGTAAGTAACTACTTTACTTTTTTATTTCCTAGAATGGGATGTGGGTTCTTCCTCTTTGTCTAGTGGTGTGTGATATGATCCTTCCTCTGATAGGCTGATGGTAATTGATAACTATCCGGATCCCTATTATGATGTGTTTAGCTGATGCTGACTACAGTACAGTTAATGTGAAGAAATACTTCCACATGGTAGTCAAACTGCCCAGTTAAAGACAAAGTTATGTTTGCCTCTGAATGGATCGTTGGCAGTGCTGTCAGGTTGAAAAGCATTTGAAGAAGGGGATGCCCCTTCCACTGTGCGGGGAATTGAAAATACACCCCTCTGATGAGACATGTTTAAGGGAAATGTTAAGCTCCCTGACCAGTAAGTGAGTGAGTATCTTGTTGGATGAAATGGAATGGAGAAAGGGTGCAGCTGAGCTCATCTAGTGGCAGTTTTTGTGAATGGCTATAAAACAGTTGGTAAGGCTAGGGCAGAATATGGAGTTCTAAATTGTGAAGATTATTTGGCTGGCATCAGTACTGCCAGGGACTTTTATAATCCTGGCTCCAGAAAGTGTAAATGTTTAAGGATGATTGAAAATTATGTTAAAAGTGAAATAGAAAGTATAAAAATGTTGAAGAATGTGAAAATAAAGATGTATGAAGCCTAGAGTTTTGCTGATAAAGAATGGTTAAAAATCCACCCTAACGTGGTGGTGTAGTTATTTGGGAGGGGGAGCCAGTGATGAATTAGTAATGCATAGTGAAGGGATGGGCATCATTTACCCATAGAATGTCCTGTTAAAGTCCATCCCATGCTTCATTAGAATTCTGTGTATTAGACAATCACTGTATGTTACTCTTAATATTGTGTTTCTTTAGAACCCTACATATTAGACCTTCACTATATTTTATCTCTGTTTTATTGTAGTGTTTTACATAAAACTATGTGTATTAGATTACTGTATACAGTTTTATTCTCTTTATTTGGAGCTTTTCTCCCTGGCCCTCCACTGAAAAGCATAATTTGTTATGCAGTTGGACTATCTTGAATAACATAAAATAAATAAATAAATAAATATTTCCTAAAGCTCAACTCCATGGGCAGGCATCATAGTACAAGTGTCTTATATGGGGGAATGGGGGAAAGCAGTACTTTCTACTCCCCTCCAATGTAATTGCCTCTGAAGTTACCATACCTAAGAGAAAGTTATAAACAGCAAGCGTTGATAGCACAGTGCAAGAAGAAGCAATGAATGAATACTAGAGTGATAGTGATACCTCAGAAGTCATTTGCACAGTAACCATTTAAAATATCAGAACTTATAATGCTGTGCCCCATAATGTTGAGAAAGAGTGACTGAAAATTCAGACTTACATATACTAAGTATGTAATTGCTGTTTCTGGGAATATTCACTTCTCTCTGAGGTAAGGCAGTCTTGGAGTTGGTATAAATAAGTTCAGGGGATGTGTGGAGCTTGTTCCCACATCAGAGGTGCATGGGAGCTTGCCACTGCAAGAAACAAGTTAAAAGGAAAAGAGTGATATTCAAGATTTGCTCTTCTCATGTATTTTGGGACTTTTTAAAATTGTTTCAGGAGTCGACACTGTGAGTCTTTTTAGTTTGATTGGAAACCCATTTGCACCTTTCATGCATGTGTGTATTAACATGCACTACTACATGCAGTCATGCATGTGCATTCTTTACTTGCATGCATTCATACTTGTGTAACTTAAATGACACCACAATGCTAATTATGGATAAGTCATCAGCTGATAATCAAAATATACCAGAATTACACCAATGATGATAAACTCTGACTGGAATTAATTTCTGTTTTTTTTCACATCAGTGATGCAAATGTCAGTACATGTAAAAAATAATAATTTGTCAATAAAATGAAAATATACTACAAACATATTCAATTGTACTAGGTTATTTTTATTGTACTGAGAATACTTCTTAAAATGTTATGGGGGGGGGGGGTGACGGCCTAGTTCTCCTACAGCAGTGGCTTTACTTGTCAAAGTTCTTAAGTCAGAGTTACATTTCTTCTCTATGAGATTAGTGATGTTTCATTGTGCAGTTACATAACCCATTGTTGTACTTTTCTATTTTATGTGCAAGCTTAGATTCATTGGAGGCCTTGGGTAAATAGACTACCTCTGTTATTACAATTTGAGCTAGGCTGTGCCTGGTTTTAATTTTTAACATCCAATATCACTTGTAGATCATTTTCTTCCTATTGTATCGCTTGTATTTCTTAAAGTTCAGTCTGAGTGGTCTTTTGTTAAATTGCTTCTTTGTTTAACAAATATTTTAAGCCTGCATAAACTAAAGCACTGCTGGTTATTCCCTGCTGGGTGAGGAAAATAAACCTGTATGTTTTTTTTTTTTTTTCTGTGACTGACAGAGATGCTTTCTGTTAGCTGCTCCATTTTGTTTTCTGTTTTAAGAAATCTGTTTGGCTGTTGTTTTTGTTCTCTGTGAGAGGTAGACACTTAAATTATATAGGCTGAACATTTCACATGTTTTTTTTCATTGGTTAAATTGGCTTGAGTAATACTTAAATACTCAGTGAAATCCTAAGCCTTTGTCTTTATCTGAAAAGATTTCAAGTCTGCATAAACTAAAGAATCACTGATGATTCCCTGCTGGGTGAGGAAGGTATACCTGTATTGTTTGTCTGTGGCTGATAGAGCTGCTTTATGTTACCCACTCCATTTTGTTTTCTCCTTTAAGAAATCTGCTTGGCCTGGTGTTTTTGTTCTGTGTGAGAGGTAGACACCTAAATTGTCTAGGTTGCACATTTCACATCTTTTTCATTGGTTAAATTGTCTCTTGAGTGATACTTAAATACTCAGTGAAATTCTGCATAAATTAAGGCACTGTTGGTGATTCCCTGATGTGGTTTCTCACCTGCCCTCTCTTTTGTTGATCTGCTTTTTAAACCTGGTAATTTTAAGCTGCCCACCCCTACTGTAAATTGAACTTAATAAGCTCCACACTGCTGTTGATATCCTGAATTATTTATTTGCTTTTCTTTGTGTTTGTATTGAAAAAGTGCATTTTGCCTCCCATTGTCTGTTCTATTTGATCTGACTAGTTGTTGGATAAAGTAGTGTATTTTTACACTCTAGCAAACCCTTGTTTTTACATCAAAAGAATCAGTGGATTTTGCAACTTGTGCACTGGGAGGTAGCCTAGGCTGTTTAGACTGGGGAAACACTTAAGATTCTTGAATGTAGTTTACTGCCTTTATGAATTCAATACCATTGTGTGTCTGTTGGCTCATTTATTCCAAGTGAAGTACTTTTTTTGAATTATCACACTTTTATAAGCTATTTAAAGTACACTGCTATATCCACATCTTTAAGTTTGTTTGTGGCAGCATTTCACTTCGGACACTCCTTACTGTGCTTTTACATTAGAAAGACTGAGATTATTCATCTGGTGGCAGTAGGTGTTTACCTGGTGTATCTGTTCTGGGAAACACAAAAAAAAGGGCTCTAAGTATTTATTTATTTTTTTGTTTTTGCACTTCTCTGCACTTGACTTCCACTGTTCTTATACATATATAGCATAGAATGGATTTAGATCCTCTGAATCTAGCCTGTTATTGATACACTTGACCACTAAACCAGTCATCTTACGTTAAGGAGGGCTCCCCAGCACACTTGTGGTAGAAGAGTGTGGATCCAGCATTGTCTGTGCTAGGGATTGCTAGAGGAAGGTTCATTGTGTGCTTTCATTTTGGTAGATTAGTTTAAAAGTGTTTAATTTCACCTGTATTTAACCCTCATGTTTGCATGAGTTTGTGCTCAATTAACCAGAGCTGTTCTACGTTTGGCATTCTTTGCCAGAAGTTTAGAGTGTTTCTGCTTTAATCCAAGGCCTCCAAAGCAAACAACAAGAAAATAAGTATATTTTATGATTCTTCTGCACCTTTTGAACTATATTTTACCAAATTGCTGCATTATTTCTCTTTGTTTTTTTTTTATGTTTTATTGTTTCTGTTTCATTCTCTGCACTTTTATGCACTGTTCCAATACCTAGATAGTATAGACTAGATTCAGACCTGCTGAATCTAGCTTGTTATTGATACACTTGAGCACTAAACCAGCCATCTTACATTAAGAAGGGCTCCCCTGCACCCCTGTGGCAGAAAAGTGTGGATCCAGCATTGTCTTAGCTATGCTTTCCTATTAGTAGATTAGCTTAAAAGTGTTTTAAAATTTCCTGTATATTTAAGCCTCATGTTTGCATGTTGCAGTGAACTGTTCAACAGGAGTTAGTGGTGCTCTGTATAGACTTAAATTCCTTGAAACTCATTTTTTCCCTAGATATCTATCAGTGGAACCCTCCCCAACTTCCCTACTGCACTATGGGCAACTCAGTTGTGCAATGAGTAGTGTTGTCATACTTATCATCCATAGCTTTTAATAGAATGTGCACATTTGTTAGTCCTAGCACAAAAAGTGGACAGACTAGCCCACTCCCTTCCTTAACAGTGCATATGTTAAAAACCTGCTATAATGGATGGGCGGTTTCTCATCATTTCACTGGCCAGCCTGATTGGCATGTGCATCCTGAGGCAATGCAGTAATTACCTCATGCATGCTGACAACCATTTACTCTTAAAAGAAACAAATACTCTATGTGAGAGATGTAATTACACTATGAAACTGGAATCAGTTCTCTCACATAACAACAAACCGGATGTCAAGCAGGTTGTCAGCACACACACTTCACTTCTCAAGCAAAATAAAGTCATGATGCATAAACCTAAATACACAGAGGTACTCACTAGAAGCTTACCAAAAGATTAGAGACCTTCCAAATATAAACCACTTGCACACACATCTATACAAATAGAAATCACTACGCATAATAACAGATACACCTATGTTTCAGCAAATAAGCTGCTAAGGCAAAACTCCTCAAAACCTAATGTCTTGGTCATAGGCAACTCCGTAGTAAGACTCACAGATGTCTAACTCACCAGGCTGGACAAAGATATGGTCATAATCAGCTGCCTGTCAGGTGCCAGGATCTGTCAGATCACACATGCATACAAGTCACTTCTCAACAAGTACCGTTATGACTCTGTAATATTCCATGTTGGGGTGAATGACTTAAGACGTACTTCTCTCGACTATTTTTTACCAGAATGATGACACAATATAAACAAAAAATATTCAACTTCAACAATTGGCTTAGCTTGTGGTGTCAGTCCAGGGGGACTTAGTATCTGTCAACCTGGGAAGACATGGTTGGCAAGCCACACTGCTTTACCAGAGAAGGTTGCACCTGTCTCCACTAGGCTTTCGGATACTAGCAAAGGCACTTGCCTCCCCCATAATGCCTTTTTTAGGCAATGTCAAACAACAAAATTTCCAGTGTAACAAAATGTACTCAAGGTTAACTCAAGGTTCTGAAGCTTAATGTTGGAGTCTAAACATGAAATTGCACTCCCTAGAAGCACTCCTCATCTTGGAAGATGCTGATGTCTGTGCAGTCACTAAGACATGATTCAAGGCTGCACAGAACACCCCGGCTGTACATGGCTAGAAAGCCTTACACATGTTCAGACCTCAAAATGAGTGTGAAGGAACTAAAGGTGGAGCTGTATCCATCTTCATTAAAGCCAAGTACACTTCAAGACTGTTCAAACAGTATGACTTTCTCAAACTACTCCATATTCCATTAACTACAGGCAAAATACCCTACCACATCATTGCTAGCTATTGGCCCTCACCATGAACCAAAAAAAGCACACTGCCTACCTGGACTTGCTGGAGTTCGCTCACCATACAGCCCAACACTTAAGGCATGGGAGATTTCAACTATCTTTCCATCGACTCAGTGACATACATTATTTTATTTTTATTTATTTTATTTTACATTTGTTGACCGGGCTAATCTAACTGGATACATGTCCATTTTCAGTAGAGGCCCAAGGAGAAAAACTCCAAGAAAAGAATTATACATAGAGTCCACAAACGGCAGTGGAAAAAAAAAACAATTTACAAAATTATTGCAACTACTTAGCAAAAATATATACAAATCAGTTATAAGGTTACACTTAGAAGACAGATTGTTATTTTACAGATGTATTAAAAAGAAAAAAATAACAAAAACATTTACAGTACAAGAGTTTCCTCAGAACAGTAGGGCAGTCAAACATACAGTCAGATATATATATTTTTATTATTTTAAGAAAGTGTAGAGCATAGAGAAATATCAGAAAAAAGTTTTTGGTTCAGAAGTATTTAGACAAATTGGAGAATTAGTATCAGTCAGGATTAGAGCAGGGGCAGAGCCATTGGTTTTTAATGAAGATTTTCAATTTTTTCTTGAAAAGGTTGGTGGAAGTCAGGGATGTTATTTCTCTTGGAAGTTTGTTCCAAGTATTGCCAACAGCATTTGAGAACAGGCAGTCCCCAGATTTGTTGTTAGATTTTATGGTGGCTACTTGTAGCTTATTTGCGGATCTTAGGGTCAGTAGATTTTTATAGGAGTTAAAGAGGTTACGGAGTATGGGAGTATTTGTAGGATGGTGTATGATCTTGTGGATAAAAATGAGTTGCTGGAAAAGTATTTGGTTGTGAACTTCTAGCCATTCTAAAAGTTTAAGATTATAGCAATGGTGGGTATGAAAGAGGGCACCAGTGGCAAATTTGGTTATGTTGTTGTAGGATGTTGCTAGTTTATTCAGGTTGCTTTTGGATATGTTAGTATAGATAGGGGAGGCGTAGAGAAGGGTGGAAATGAGGTAGGTCTGAGAAACGGAAATCTTAGCAGTGGCTATGAAAAAGGGCTTGATCCTATAAGGGAATCTAAGTTTTCTATTAACTGATTTAATAGTTGCATTAATGTGTGTGTTAAAGTTGAGATTGTTGTGAATTATTACACCCAGGAGTTTAGTGGTGGTCTTGGGAGCAATTTCTGTGCCATTATTTGATGTAACTATGAAATTTATAGGGGCGGATTTCTGTGTGGGAGTAAAAAGTAATAATTTAGTTTTTTTTGGGTTGAGGAAGAGACATCTTTGATGGAACCTGTTTTCTACGGAGGTAAAGACTGTTTGTGTATTGGATTGGAGTTCTCCTGGAGAAGATGTGGCATATATCATAGCTGAATCATCGGCATATTGTATGGATGTAGCTTGGGGAAGGGAAGTTTTCAGATCATTAATGAAAATAGTAAAAATGAGTGGTCCAAGAATTGATCCTTGTGGAACTCCAAGGGTGACTGGAAGCTGAGAGGATATTTTATAGTTTATTGTCCCACAGGACTGTTTGTTTTCTGTTTTCCCAGTAGGACTGGAACCATTGTACTAATTTTGAGTCAAGAGAAAGTGATTTACGTATCCCTGTCAATAGTTGGTGGTTAACCATATCGAAGGTCTTGGAGAGGTCTATGAAAAGAGCAGAAGATAGCAGGTTAGTATTCCTATTTTTATTAATGCAGTCTGTAAAGGATAGAAGAGCAGTTGTAGTACTGTGGTAAGGTCTGAATCCATGTTGGCAGTCCACTAGTAGGTCATTTTGGAGGATATGATGCAGTAATTGATGGTGGATACATCTCTCCATAACTTTCTCTAAAGGAGAGAAAAGGGCTATGCGGCGGAAGTTTGATAAGTCATTATAGGTACCTCCCTTATGCAAGGGGATAATTTGTGAGACTTTCCAGATGGATGGGACATAGGATTCTGAAATGGTTCTGTTTATTAAGATAGAAATTGGGTAGGCCAGTACACCAGCTGCAATTTGCAGGTATTCAGCTGAGAGGAGGTCAGCTGATGGCGTACATGGTTTAAATTTGAGAAGTAGGGAGTGTATGAGAGATATTGGAACTGGCTGGAGGTTAAATGTCTGGGACAAGTTAGTTAATGAGGACAATTTGGTGGTGGTGACAGGTGGCAAGGTATTTGCTAGTGATTGTACTGTTTCAGAGAAAAATTTATTAAAGGTGTCAGCAATTTGGTTGGGAGAAGTTTGAGTTAAGTTAGAGGGGGTGGGTGTTTTGGACTGTCCTTGGTGGAGTAGTTTATTGATTCCTGACCAGAGCTTTTGTGGGTTTTGCTGTTGGGTCTGTTGGAATTTCAGGTAGTAGTTCTTTTTGTCAAGGAATATAGATTTTTTTGTGGTATTACAAAGTTTTCTAAAGTTAAGGTGGCCAATAGGGTTTTTAGTTTTTCTCCATTTGGACCAGAGTTTATTTCTTAGTCAAAAGTTAAGCCTTGTGTTCTTAGAGAGTCAGGGAGCTGGTTTGTTTTTAATTCTAACAGTGCAGGTGGGAGCATGGAGGTCTAGGATTTGCAAACATTTTTTGTTAAAGAAAGAAACTGCATCATCAAGAGCTAGTTATTTTAGGTGTGACCAATTGCAGACTTTGAGCTCAACTTGGAAGTTATCTGGGTTGAAGTCTGTCTTGTTTCTAGTAGTTCTAAATGCTATTTGATTGTGAAAGTGGGTCTTTTGCCTAGTAATGAAAGTAGGACAGTGGTCACTTATGTCATCGGGGAGTATACCTGTTTTATAGGCATGGGGGTTACTATAGACTAGTGTCCAATCTAATATGGTATGTTTCTTGCTAGGTTTGTGGGTTCTGGTAGGGAAGGTAATGGTTTGCTGGAAGCCAAAGAAGTTTATATGAGTAGTTGGGTTGGCAGGGGTACATCCATTCCAATCAATATTAACATCACCAAAGGGTATGGTTTCTTGTGGTAGGGACATGGAAAGCCAGCTGAGGGTATTTTCAAGAGTACTGATGTTATTACCTGGGGGGGATATATGAGCAAATAATGTATATAGCTTTTTTGTATTTATTTGGAGTTTAGTGGTTAGAAATTCAGCATTATTAGGTGGTGGTGGATGGGTATCTAGTGCTGTGACTTTCAATTCAGATTTGAACAGTATTGCTACCCCACCACCCTTTTTATTTAGATGGTCATGTCTGAGAATGTTATAGCCTGGTGGGACAATGTCATTGTCTTTAGTTGTGGGTTTAAGCCAAGTTACAGTGAGGCATAAGATGTCAAAGGAATAAGTGTCTAATAGGGCATGTACCTGGGTTATGTTATTATTGACACTACGTATATTTAGGTGACCTATAAGTAGAGAGTCTGGGCTTTTTGGGAGCGAGAGAGGACATGAGCACAAACAGGCCCCCCCAGAGGTTCCTGGACATTGTCAATACAAATGCTCTGGAACATATAGTCTGCATTCCCATAAGGGGCTCAAATGTCCTAGACACAGTACTCACCAACATGGGGGGGGGCACTATACTCCTTCCTGTGTGATGCCCTCCCTGGTAAGATTGGACCATAAATCAGTCTTGTTCGAAGTAACTATTGAACCTGTCACCACCACAGGAGCAAAAAAACTAAACTTTTCCAAAGCAAACTACAGACTACTAAGTGATGGTATAAAAAGTTTTATATCCCTTGCAATCACAGACAATAACTCCTATACAGAGGTGTACACAAATGCTTTGTATAAACACTTGAGCAACAGTATAGATTTGGCTGTACCTGACAGGATTAAAACCAGGTCTTTCTGAAAAAACAAGCCACCCTGGTGGACCTCAAATATAAAGAGGTTATATAAAAAAAGGAAACTGATGCCTACAAATAAGATGGAACTGACTCAACAGAGGAAGAATTCCCTCCACAGCTTGAACAAGCAAATCAGAAATCATGTAAAGTCTGCTAAAGCCAGTTATGAAGCTAACGTAGCATCCCTAGCTATGGATAATCATAAGGCATTCTTTAACTATATCCGAAATTTAAAAGGGAATGCCCAGCTATGTGCTGAACTGGAAGTAGATGGTGCCACTCTTACTATACTGGAAGATATTGCCAACCTCCTATCTGACAGATTTTGTAAAAAAATTCACCCCCCCCCCTTTCCTCACCAGCCATACCTCAAAGCATATCTGACACCAATTCTCTGTCTAGTATCTCTAGAGATCAGGTCATGTCTCCTCTCTCCAAGGCAAAAAACACTGCCTCAATGGGACCAAATAACATCCCAGGTTGCTTATTAAGCAATCTAAAACAGGACCTAGCAGACCCACTTGACATTCTCTTTAGCCATAGCTTGAGAAGTGATTTTGTTCCAGCAGAGTGGAGAACAGCAACAGTAATCCCCTAGCACAAAAGGGGGCCATCAACCGACCCTGGGGAACTATAGACCCGTAAGTCTAGCCAGCTTCATCTGCAAGGCCATGGAAAGAATCATCATGGACCTTATCAACAAGGACATAGGTGACCTTCTAACTCTAGACCCAATCCAGTTTGGCTTTGTTAAGGGTAAATAATGCATATTAAACACAGTAGACCTTTTTGAGAAAGTCACCAAAGCCCTGCATGAAGATAGTCTTTGCATACTGCCTGTCTTGACCAAGCCAAGGCATTTGACACAATCCCCCACTCAGGTATCACTGAGAAACTCCCACAGCTTGGGATTAACACTTACTTCTCTAGATGGGTAGCCAATTGGTTCAATGACAGAACACGAACTGTCAAAGTTGGTGACTCCACCTCTACCAATAGACCCATCTCCAGTGGTGTACCACAAGGATCTTCACTGGGCCCTTTACTGTTTGAAATCTATTTCTTGAAAGTCCAGACTAAAGTAGATGGCCTTTGGCTTACTGCATTTGCTGATGATTGCAAATTGGATGCAATCATTGAGTCCACCAACAATGTTAACATATTACAGGAGGAGCTAATACAAGCAAAAGACTGGTGCCAAAGCCATGGTCTAAAACTTAATGCAAAAAAGTGTGTAGTATTTTCCCCTTTGACAAATTATAATTCCCTGCTAGTTATAATATTGACAGCACTCATAAGTTCAAACCCAGTAGTGCAATATCTGGGAACACAGGCAGACAGCAATCTGAACTTCAACCACCAAGTTTCAACAGTAGTAAGGGCATCACATCCAGGTCTAAGGATGTTTTTAACTCCACTATACGCAACCCTTATCAGAGCATTAATAGAGCACAATGCTCCCTTCTGCATGTACCTCACCAGCTGGACAGACCACAAAGGTTTCTCACCAAAAAATACAAGGCCTCCAAGCCATGACTTATTTGGATAGACTGAAAGCTCTGTCACTGTACTATGTATTGTATAGGCTGTTGAGAAGTGACTTGTGTCTGACCTACAGGGCAGTCTCTGACCCTGCCCTGATGGAAATGCTGCACAACCACAAGTCAAATGGCACAAGAGTCTCTCACTCTAGGGAACTTAACCTAGCCTATGACATTAACAGAACATGCTGGAGAGACAGATATATCTCCCAGAGATTGCTGCTACTCTGGAATAAACTTTCAGTTCACATGAAACAGAGCTCTTTGCTGACCCTATTCAAGTACAGCCTAGACAAATGGATGGAAAACTGCAAAATTCATGGATGGGGCAGTGGTGCAGTGGTAGCATTGTTACCTCACAGCAAGAGATTCTCCAGGTTGATTTTTGGCTGGAGTGCCTTCTGTGTGGAGTCTGCATGTCCTCCCTGCATTCGTGTGGGTTTCCTCCTGGTGCTCCAATTTCCTTCCACATTTCAAAGACATGCTTCTGGAGTGTTTCTCCCTGGGCCTCCACTGAAAATTGGCTTTGTTCCAAGTCAGACTTTCCTAGTAAACAAGTGTTAAATAATAATATAATAATAAATAAAATTCATCCCAGGGGTGGCACCCATGTCCCTCATGGACAGGAGTAGTTAGTGTTGATTGTAGACTCGGTCTTTCACTCTGCAAATTACATCCATCTAACCAAGAACAATTGAGGAAACTCAGGATTAATACGGCCAGGCTTGTAAGGGCTGTAGGGCCGCTACCCTAGTAACCTCCTATGAGCAAATACATATAAAGAAAATATAATTTATAATGCACCTGCACAGGAAGCAATAGCATTTATTGAAACAGTTAATTTTTAACACATAGGTAAGCCAGCATTCATTCTGATGTAGTGACTACTGGAAAAATTCCTAAATGAGGAAGCATTATAGACAACGCCCTGGATTCAGCAAGCTCTGCACAGTGTGCAGGAGCTCCTGGAGGTAATATGGCTGCCATGCGATCCAGGAATAAGCTGCAGGGACATGCACAAGTGCTCCTGCACTATTCCTGCACAAACACAGCTCCTATATGCAAATTACCCCATTTGCAGGTGAAAACCATGCAAATGAGGTCAATTTCCAATCCAGGAAGCTGTCAGTGAGCCGTGCAGGACTAGTGTTGTGTGCAGAAATGTACTCAGTTAGTAACCGAGTACATTTCTGCAAACTACAAAACGGAGCCATGACAGCTCCAAATAAAGGGTGTATAGTATGTGTAAAGCATGCCAATGGCCAAATATAATGCCATTGGCATGGAAAATAGTTGGCAAAAAAATAAACATAACATTTATTTTTATTTAGCCGATTTTGGCTGTTTAAGAAAAAGGCAGTTGCGAGCAAATGAGATTGGGCTGAAAATATAAAAAATAACCTGAAATAAGCATTCTAACCAAAATCACTATTTTGCCATTATACTCAATGGCAGGCAGAAGACAACATGGCCAGTGAATAGTAATTGCTAAGGGGGAAGACACAGTGTGAGACCAGTAACAATGCATTAGCAGGCAATCCTATGCAATTGAGGGGAATGATACTGAATCCCAGATTTGCCCTCAATGCTAGCCAGCACCCAACAGTGTAAGTGCAGGAATAGCATGGTGCAAGCCTAAGAGTTAGCTGACATCATAGGGGTGTGTGTCAGGAATACTGTAAGCTTATTGGAGCCCTGTGGCTCGGGTTTGCCCTTAGCTTAGCAGAGCTAAGAAAGTGGGTATGTCTGAGGTTGCCCAGCACTCTTTACATTGCCTAAGTGGGTGTGCGTGCCCCGTGTTTTAAAGGAAAAAAACAAGTAAACCAGGAAATAGCAGCTCCGTGCACATCTGAGCACTGTGTTTGCACGCCATGCCCCCAGGCTTAAACAGCAAGGCAATGGGAAGGGAAAACAGCAGTAAGAAGGTAATCAAGGGCAACTAGCATAGCTGGCAGGGGAAAGGTATCAGAATCAGCCAATTACACAAGCAGCAGCCCAGAACACTACTATAAAATATGCAAGCACCTTTCCCTCTGTTTTTTCCCATATACTCTACACCACCGGTGTATACAAGTGGGGAAATTTTAACAAACAAAAGCAACAAAATGATAGGGGCTGCAGCAGCTATCATACATCAACATGTGGAAGAGGCTAGGGGTGGTGAGGATGAGAATGCTGTTGACCAACTCACAGTGAGGAGATGGAGAAGAGTGTACAGACCCAGGGTAACCTACCAGTGGCTACATGAGCTGGAGATAGTGGAGCGCTATAGGGTGGACAGGGACCTTCTACAGCAAACTGTTGAGCAGTGCTGGCCATGCCTAACAGACAGAACTAACAGAGGGGAACCCATCCCAGTGGATACCAAGGTATGTGTAGGCCTAGGAATGCTAGCCACAGGTACCTTCCAAAGACCAACTGGGGATATCATGGGGATTTCACAGGCATCAGCATCCAGGGTACTCCACTAGTTCCTGGATTCCATGTCAGCACATTCCGGGAATTACGTATATTTTCCCAACACCCGTCAGGCATTGGCCAGCAATATGTATCTCTCCCACCAAATACCAGAATACCCTGAAGTAGTGGGTGCTATAGACTGCATGCACATACACATCAAAGCACTACCCGGTGAGCAGGGTAGGGTCTACATCAACCGCAAGGGCTTTCTCTCCATCAACTGCCAGGTCTTATGTGATGCCCAGGGCATTATAATGAATATATGTGCTGGCTGCCCTGGAAGCTATCATGACTCCCACATCTGGCATCTGATGCAGCTGTACCAGAGATTTGCCAATGGGTACATCCCTTATGGTTGGTCACCTAGTGAGGGATGCTGGTTATGCACTGGAGCCGTGGCTGATGACACCCATCAGAAATGCACACACACCCAAACAAGAACTACATAATGAGGCACATGCACAGACCAGAATCATAATAGAGTTTGTGTTTGGGATGCTCAAGTCACGGTTCCGGTGCCTGGACACATCCGGTGGAGCCTTACAGTACTCACTAGCTACATGTACCCAAATTGTCATTGTATGTGCCATGCTACACAATATGATCCTGTGGAAACAGCTGCAGCAGGAACAGTGCGGGGCAGGACCACACAGTCCCCCACCATTGCCAAAGACATCACAGGCACAGAGGGACTCAGAGGAGGAACAACCTAAGCCTGCCCATACAGGCAGAAGGAGGGGTGCCCAATATGCCCAGGCTTTGGCAAAGAGGAAACACATAGCATATACACTGACACGGTAGGGACCCAGGGAATGACATCTCTCTCTGACTCGCACATACACTTAAAGGGATGCCAAACATGACACTACTTGTGCTTTACCATGTATAGGAAGAGTACTATGTGCATCTGACATAGTCAATCCTCCAGCACCATCCTCAATACTGGCACAGCCACAAGGTAAGTCAGTCTTCCTATCAATTGCTGAATGGAGTAGTATGTTCTGATAGTTGTATCTATGGCATGGATGTGAGCATGTAAGGGAATTTGGTAGCTGAATGGAATGGCAGGAGATAGTGGGCAGCATGAAATCCATAACAAATACTGGTGTCAACATACTAGGCAGTAGTAGACAAGGTGACAAATCCCACTACAGTAAATGTGGTGGCTCAAATGAGTGTCCATAGGACACACACATGCATGTCAGTGAGGCTCACATACTCAGATTACCTGAGCTGGCCTAATTTGCAGGATAGATTGTTGCATATGTACAATATGCAGGGGTCCATGGGTTAGGTTGTTGTGTGTTCAATATTGTCTGGAAGTGGTCAGCATGTAGGCATGGAAGATTGTGTCCTGGTGGCCTATGGCCAGTATTGTTGATGACAGGGCCATGTTCTGACAACTGCAGTGCCAACCACAATGCTTCTCAGCAATATCCATGTCAGTAGTCATCCATACTCACTGTCCAGATATCAGTATCTATCACCGTCTGAAAGATGGACATGCCATGAATGTTGGACCAGACATACACACAGCGTACAGGTGGATGTAACTGTCAACTACATACACCTTTGGAATTGTACATGCAGGTTAGCAGCACATTAGTTTTCTGTGTAGTATGGAATACTGATGTAGTCTGGTCAGTCAGTGGCAGACCAGAAAAGGCACAGTTATAAAGTAATGAGAGACTGCCTATGTCCCAGCACAAGGCAGCATAAGAGGAATGTCCCAGGTATATCTGTGAGTCAGCTGCAAAAAGCTTCCATATCACACATGCACTCAGCTCATCCCACCATCAGACACAGGTTTATTTATTTATTTTATTTTATTTATTTATTTCCAGTTTGATAACCGGGGAAGTCCACTGGGCCCGAAAGCCCGTTTTCAGTGGAGGCCCGGGGAGAAAAGCTCCACGATAATACATTACACACAAAAAAACAGCAGAAAAAATCTAAACTAATACTTACACACAAAAACACACTCTGTTCTAATAGCATAATACTTTAACAATTTCCAAACAAGAATGAGGTGCAATGGGCACTATACATAAGAAAAAGATATATTAGTGCAAGTGTGATGTTAGTAAGTAGGAAAGGAAAGCAAATTATAGATAGAGTTTGAATGCAAGAGCATGGATGCATGGGAGAAAAAGAAGAAGCAAAGAAATTAAAGGAGAGGTGTTAGAAGAGGATAGAAAAAGAACAGAATACTAATGTTCAAATTGTGGTTGAGTCCAGGAGACCACCTAGAGAAAAAGGCAAAAGAGTTAAGGTGAGAGTGAGCATAGCACTTGAAGGAAGGTAAAGGGTTTAATCAGGGAGGAAGGAGGAGATAATGAAGAAGGGAGGGGAGCTAGGGAGAGAGACAGAAGAAGGGGAACCAGGGGGGGTGGGATGGAACTAGGATAAATTGAGATCTAGGTAGGAAGTATACAATTACATTTCCAATTTTGGAAGAGGTGAGAATGAAGAAGAGATTTAAAGTGTTCATAGCTTGTAGTGGCTCTTAGAAGGGAAGGAAGTGAGTTCCATTTTTTGCTGTAGTATAGGAAAGTAGGAGCTGGCCAGGGGGTCGTTTGGGTTTGTAAACTGAAATAAGATTTTGGTGGCTAGATCTTAGGGGCCTTGGAGGATTGTATATGGTGAAGGTATTAGATAATGCTGGGCAAGCAGTAGGTTTAAAGATTAGTTTGTGTGCAGTAGTAAGTTGGAGGAAAGTGAGTTGATTAGGGAGTTCTAACCATTGGAGACTACGGAGGCAGATGCAGTGGTGTGTAGAATGAGTGGAGTTAGTAGCAATTTGGCAATTTTATAGTAGCAGCTTTCGAGTTTTGGAGATAGAAGAGGAGAGATTGGATAGAAGAGGAGCACCATACAGTAGAGAAGGGAGAAGGAAGGTAGTGGCGAGAGTTTGTCTTGAAGATGGAGTAAGAAAGTTTGCATTTCTATAAAGCATACCGAGCTTCTGATGAGTTTTCTTTATGTTTAGTTGAATATGATTGTTAAATTTCAGGTGTTCATCAATGGTTACTCCGAGTAATTTAGCACTACTAACAACTTCTATTGAGGACTGGGAGAGGCTGGAAATTATGAAGGATGACTTATCAGGAGTCAGAGCTTTTGAGGGGGAGAAGAGAATGATGTGGGATTTTTTTGCATTGAGGGAGAGATGATTTTGAAGCATCCAATTTTCTATGATTGTGAAGGCCAATTGGGTTTTGGCTTGGAGCTCGGGAAGGTTGGGCGCAGAGCAGATAATAGTGGAGTCATCTGCGTATTGGACTATTTGAGCAAGAGGAATAGAAGAGTGGAGATCATTGATAAAAATGTTAAAGAGCAGAGGCCCGAGAATAGAACCCTGAGGGACTCCGGTAGGGGTAGGTAGGAATTTTGAGGTACCAGTATTCCATTTCACAGCTTGGGATCTATCAAAGAGATAACTTCTGAACCAAGAAAGGGAGTTGTGGGAGAGGTTGAGGTTAGAGAGGTGGTTGAGAAGGAGAGTGTGGGATATAGTGTCGAAGGCCTTAGAAAGGTCAAGAAGAACAGTGGAGACAATTTTTCCAGAGTCACGGGCTTGGTTGACAATTTCTAGGAAGGAATGAAGAGCGGTTATGGTACTGTGGCCAGGCCGAAACCCATGTTGTGTAGGAGTGAGGAGATGGTTATCGAGAAGGTAGGGCATGAGTTGCCGGTGTATGCATTTTTCAAGAATTTTCGAAATTGGGGAAAGAATTGCTATTGGGCGGAAGTTAGAGATGGTGTTATTTTTGCCTCCTTTATGGAGGGGCAGAATGTGGGCAGCTCTCCAAAGTTTGGGAACATAAGATTCTTGGATGGATCTATTGATGAGAATGCTGATAGGTATGGCGATGCCATTTGCTGCAGCTTGAGAAAGAGTGATGGAATGTTGTCAGGAGCATTGGAGCATGGTTTGAGTTTGAGAAGAAGTTGTTTGATGCTGGTGGTAGACACAGGATGTAGAATGAAAGTGGGAGGAGGGTTATGAGAGTTGGAGTGAGGGATGGGTGCAGAAGGATGCCTTAGGTTAGGGTAGGGGTGGAAGAGGAGAAGGATTTAGTCAGTTCAGCTATTGAGCCAGTAAAAAATGAGTTAAAGAGAGTTGCTATTTCAGTGTCAGTCTTATTATTGTCTGGACAGGGATTGGATTTTGTACCTGGGTGTAAGAGTGAATGGATGGAATTCCAGAATTTTTTGGGATTATTTGTGAGGGAGGACTGAAGTTTGCCGTAGTAAGATTTCTTATCTTTTATAATAAGTTTTTTAGCAAGATTGCGGAGTTGCTTAAATTGCAGTAAAGAGGCTGAGTTTTTATTTTTGTTGTATAGTTTCCATGTTTTGTCCCTTTGTCGCATTAGAGTTTTAGTGTGTTTAGTTAGCCAAGGGGCAGAGTTGAACTTTATCCTTTTTGTACGGGGAGGGGCTTGGGAATCTAGGATTTTAAGGAAGGTAGTATTGAAGAGTTCTAGGGCTTCATCTAGGGGAAGAGTGTTTAGTGAATCCCAGTTTGTTAGTCGAAGGGTTTCTGAAAATACTGAAGGATTAAAATTAGTTAGGTTGCGAGAGTAGGCATATTGTTGTTGGTGTGGGAGCTGTTGGGTTTTTCGGTTAATAAAGGCTGGGAGATGATCACTTAATGAGTCTGGTAAGGCCGAGTTGGAGATATTGTTAGGGTGGCTGACTAGAATCCAGTCCAAGATGGACCCTGGAGGGTTGGTTTTGTTAGGTCTGGTAATGTTGTTTATTAGTTGAGTAAAATTATAAAGATTGATAGACTGAAGGGGAGTATTGTTATTAATATTATTCCAATCAATATTTACATCACCTAGAATGAAAGTTTCCTGTTTAATATTGTTTGAGGCCCAACAGAGAATATTCTCTAGGGTGGAGGAGTTGTCTCCAGGAGGGATATAGATGGTTATAATACAGATACTTTTGAAGTTGTTTATTTTGAGGATTCCTATGACTAGTTCTGCATTATTAAAGTTGGGAATGGTATTTTGGTATGGGGTAAGATTTAGCAGGCAGTTGTAGACTAAGGCTACACCACCACCTTTTTTGTTTTGGTGATCGGACCTGAGTGCTTGGTAGCCAGGTGGTAAAATTTCAGAGTTACTAGTTTGAGGTTTTAACCAGGTTTCTGTTACTGCTACAATGTCAGGTTCATTTATATTTAGCCAGGCATGAAAGTTTGTTATTTTGTTATTAATACTCTGGGTATTAATGGTAATAAATGTAAGGTATTTATTATTGTGCCTATTTGTGGGGGTAGTGGGAGAGAGAATGTTAGTTGGTGTTGGCCCAGGGTTAGGATGGACATCTCCTGCGAGAGCAAGACAAGAGGAGGAGTAGAGGAGTTGAAACCTAGAAATGTGGAGTGAAGTAAAAGGGAGATGTAATTTACATTTGAAAGTGGGAGATTTTTTGTAGAGTGTATGGTGTTTTAGTTTAAAGTAATGAAATGGATTTGGATGAAGGAGGGAGGGGGATATAAAAGAAAAATGGAGGGATGAAGGATGTGGAAGGGAGATAGTGGATGATGAGTGGGGTGAAAAGAGGTGGGTAGTGTGGTATTGGAATAAGAAGATGCATTATACAGAATGGTAAGAATGAAAAGACATGTAAATGGGGTGAGATAGTGTGAAAGAGTCATGGAGGAGTAGTGTAGGATAGATATTGGAAGATAGGGTAGTGGTAGGCTATGGAGTATAGAGATATAAGGAGGGGATATATGAGAAAGAGCAGTTGGGAAAGGGGAGTGAGAGGGGGAGGGGCGGATTAAAGAGAAATCTGTAGGAGGGGGAGGAGCAGAGTGATGGGATAGGCAGAGTGGTATAGGGGAGGGGCTAGGAGGGGACTATAAATGTAGATGCACTGGGGGTGGGTGGGATTTGGGGGATTTGGGGGATTTATCACAGGTCATATCCTTGCTGTTGGGAATAAATACAGTATGACCCCCACTTCTGTGTGGGAATATCCACAGAATGCAGCATGTCCCATGCAGGTATGTCCCCAGCTGTAAGCAGCATCATGCCAGTATCCAGACCAATGGATTAATATGGACAGGAACTATTCCCATTAACACCTCACACACTTACCCTGTCACCCCACAGGAATCCAGTGGCTCACAGCCTGGGAAATTTATTAATGGCAGAATGCACTGGTGTTCTACAAATGGCCTGCATCACTACCAAATGACTTACAGTCCTCTCTCAAAATCCTGTGCCTCACCCATAGTGCCAATGTATGTTATCTCATGGGGTCCCAACTAACAACATAATGCAGTCAGCAGAACACAAATGCAAGGCCATGTTGACAAATCCCAGTAGAAAGTCCATCATGTCCTACTGCATGAACTGTGGACCAACTCCTAAATACCGCTGGGATGAAGGAGCAATTATCGGGATACTTCTCAGATATTGCTCGCATAATGTTAGGAAGAAGATAGAATAATAGAGTGGAGGGTGTAGACGCATGGACTTCATGGACTGTGTGAAATCTGAAACTCTGATGTGCGCCCATACTACCCCTACCTGCAAACTCAGTAATGGGTGACTACAAACCTGCTCGTAAACCACAATGTGAAGGGGAATTGACCAGATATATGAGCCCTGCCTCTGGGTAACCTGGGTGAATCTGTACAACTGAGACGTATGGCCACAGCAGGATATGGCCATTCTGAACATCGATATATGTACGAGAAGGGGATCCTCAGCCACCACAGTACCAAGGTGCTGGACCATTTACACAGACCCATCAGCAAGTGTCTGCAGCTACCCCTCCAGAATGGCATGAGTGTGCAAGAATATGTAGGCTGAAGACCACAATACTGGACACAGCTTCATTCATCTTGTATTTCCCAGGAAATAACTGTGAGCAAATAAGTATATCTGACAGTAGTTGATGACATAATACATCACAGTGTAAAACAGTACATATGTCTGAATATCTCTGGTAACACCAAACATGTAACACAAGCAGCACAGACACAATAGTTACAGTATCCCACTATCTGTCACCCATTGTGATCCCATATTGTCAACCTATCTACAAATATCCTGCAGAAACAGGTTGCTAGCTGTAGGCTCAGCAAGCTCCTGTCTGGTGCCCTGCAGAGTTCTACAGCAGCAGAAAGACAAAAGAGAGACTTTGGAGTGATTACGTATCATTTTTCTGCATTTTCTTGCTGCCTTTAGATAATTCCGCCTAAAATACCAATTTTTTAGATTTTCAGTGATTTAAAAAGCTTGTTTCAGCTACATGGTGTACTTATTTTGCTGCCTGTACTTTAACAAAGTCGTTTTTGTGTTTAAATTACCTGTTTAACTGTTGTAGGCTACACACTCAAGTGTGATAGCCATTTATGTGCATTTAAAGTGTTTTTTTATTGCATCTGCTTTATTTTCTGAAAAAAAAAACAAAAATAAAATACTTGTTTTCCGACCTTTCTAAGCTAGTATGGTCCAGTTTTCAGGTTAGTGCTGAATTCAGGGCTGTGTTACAAGTTTCTGTGTTTGCCCATACCTTACTTGGACAGAAGGAAGTTTCTCTGTTCACCTGTGAGAGAGGAATGCTTTGAGCAGCCTATCTGGCCCTGGAGGAGAGGTTTCAGCCCAGAAATTAGTAGTTTATTGGCCATTTTGGGCTAAATTCTATATCTTTCATTTCCCTGCTATAAAACCCACATTTGTAAGGTTTTTGCACTTGTATACTGCTCAGCAAGCTCCTGCCTGGTGCACTGCAGAGTTCTACAGCAGCAGCAGAGAGACAAAAGAGAGACTTTGGAGTGATTAAGTATCATTTTTCTGCATTTTCTTGCTGTCTTTAGCTAATTCCACCTAAAATGCTGAATTTTTAGAGTTTCTGTGATTTAAAAAGCTTGTTTCAGATACATATTGTACTTATTTACTGCCTGCATTTTAACATAGTTGTTTTTGTGTTTAAATTATCTGTTGAACTGTTGTAGGCTTGCGATGGTGGTGCTGCAGTAGCATTGTCGCCTCACAGCAAGACGTTGTCCAGTTCGATTCGCAGCTAAAGCATCTGCTATGTGGAGACCTGCATGAAGGGGCGTACCTTTGTTGAAGGTTGTGCATCAGGGCTGGCAACTCGGCATGTAAAAATCTTCTGCCAGTCATTAGCAGACCGGAGTTCCGCTGTGGCGTCCCCTAACCGGGAAAAGACGAAAGAAACAACAACTGTTGTAGGCTACACACTCAAGTGTGATAGCCATTTCTGTACATTTAAAGTGTTTTTTTTTATTGTATCTGCTTTATTTTCTGAAAAAAAATACTTGTTTTCCCACCTTTCTAAGCTAGTATAGTCCAGTTTTCAGGTTAGTGCTGAATTCAGTGCGGTGTTACAAGTTTCTGTGTTTGCCCATACCTTACTTGGACAGAAGGAAGTTTCTCTGTTCATCTGTGAGAGAGGGATGCTTTGAGCAGCCTATCTGTCCCTTCAGCCCAGAAATTATTAGTTTATTTGTCATTTTGGGCTAAATTCTATATCTTTAATTTCCCTGCTATAAAACCCGCATTTGCGAGGTTTTTGCACTTGTATACAGCTCAGCAAGCTCTTCCTGGTGCTCTGCAGAGTTCTACAGCAGCAGAGAGACAAAAGAGAGAGTTTGGAGTGATTAAGTATCATTTTTCTGCATTTTCTTGCTGCCTTTAGCTAGTTCCGCCTAAAACGTTGATTTGTTTAGAGTTTCTGTTATTTAAAAAGGTTGTTTCAGCTACATACTGTACTTATTTTACTGCCTGCACTTTAACATAGTTGTTTTTGTGTTTAAATTACCTCTTTAACTGTTGTAGGCTACACACTCAATTGTGATAGCCATTTCTGTAATTTTAAGTGTTTTTTTTTTATTGTACCTTCTTTATTTTTTGAAAACAAACAAACAAACAAAAAAAATTGTTTTCCCGCTTTTCTAAGCTAGCATAGTTCAGTTTTCATGTTAGTGCTGAATTCAGGGCTGTGTTACAAGTTTCTGTGTTTGCCCATAACTTACTTTGGTAGAAGGAAGTTTCTCTGTTCACCTGTGAGAGAGGGCAGCTTTGAGCAGCCTATCTGTCCTTGGAGGAGTGGTTTCAGCCCAGAAATTAGTAGTTTATTGGTCATTTTGGGCTAATTTCTATCTGTTTCATTTCCCTGCTATAAAACCCACATTTGTGAGGTTTTTGCACACGTATACAGCTCAGCAAGCTCCTGCCTGGTGCCCTACAGAGATCTATAGCAGAAGAGAGACAAAAGAGAGAGACTTTGGAGTTATTAAGTATAATTTTTTCTGCATTTTCTTGCTGCCTTTAGCTAATTCCACCTAAAACGCCGATTGTTTAGAGTTTCTGTGATTTAAAAAGCTTGTTTCAGCTACATGTTGTACTTAATTTACCGCCTGCACTTTAACAAAGTCGTTTTTGTGTTTAAATTACCTATTTAAAATGGTTGTAGGCTACACATTCAAGTGAGATAGCCATTCCTGTGCATTTAAAGTGTTTTTATTGCATCGGCTATATTTTCTGAAAAAAAAAATAATTCCCACCTTTCTAAGATAGTATAGTCCAGTTTTTAGGTTAGTGCTGAATTCAGGTCTGTGTTACAAGTTTCTGTGTTTACCCATACCTTACTTGGATAGAAGGAAGTTTCTCTGTTCACCTGTGAGAGAGGGGTGCTTTGAGCAGCCTATCTATCCCTGGAGGAGTGGTTTCAGCCCAGAAATTAGTAGTTTATTGGCCATTTTGGGCTAAATTCTATCTCTTTCATTTCCCTGCTATAAAACCCGCATTTGCAAGGTTTTTGCTCATGTATACAGCTCAGCGAGCTCCTGCCTGGTGCTCTGCAGAGTTCTACAGCAGCAGCAGAGAGACAAAAGAGAGACTTTGGAGTGATTAAGTATCATTTTTCTGCATTTTCTTGCTGCCGTTAGCCAATTCCACCTAAAATGCTGAATTTTTAGAGTTTCTGTGATTTAAAAAGCTTGTTTCTGCTACATATTGTACTTATTTTACTGCCTGCACTTTAACAAAGTCATTTTTGTGTTTAAAGTACCTGTTTAACTGTTGTAGGTTACACACTCATGTGATAGCAATTTCTGTGCATTTAAAGTGTTTTTTGATTGTATCTGCTTTATTTTCTGAAAAAAAAAAAAAAAAAAAACTGTTTTCCCACCTTTCTAGGCCTTACTTGGACAGAAGGAAGTTTCTCTGTTCACCTGTGAGAGAGAGGAGCCGTGAGCAGGCTATCTGTCCCTGGAGGAGTGGTTTCAGCTCAGAAATCAATTGTTTATTGGCCATTTTGGACTAATTTCTATATCTTTCATTTCCCTGCTATAAAACCCGCATTAGAGTGGTTTTGCACGCCAGGCAACACAGGTTAGCTAGGGTATAACTATTCCTGGCTCCACAAAGTCTACTCTTCAATTTTTCCCTTGGAACTAGACAAACTTTCATCTTAAGCACTCAAACCATTCACTTTTCAGCCCGGCACTTGCTCAATCTTCATAGCAAGCACTAATAAACCTTTGCACTAGACCCCCCCCTATACTGTAGAGAAGAACAAGGATCTCTATTCGACCTTATCAGCCAATCAGTAAAACAATCCACTGTACCTATCCAGGCATGTCCAAAGGGCAGTTTCAGGTGTACTCCCCAGTCTAACTAGTGAATCTGGGCATTTTGAGGCAATGTTACAACTGCCTCATGTACACAGACAACCCTCTCCTCCTACAACCAAACACTATTACATGTGAGAGATGCAATTATACAGCCAAACTGGAAGCTAAGCTCTCTCAACCCAAGACTGGACCAGACAGTCAAGAGGAGAAGGGAATAACTTGCATCACACCATCAGTCTCACATAGACCTATGAAACCAGCATTAGCAAAAAACACACATAAATACACAAAAACCAGGGGTGGCTCGTGCCATAGGACTGCCGGACTGCAGCCCTCCCACCTACAAAACAAAATAAAAACAAACCAAGAAACACAAAAATTAATTCCCGAACAGTACACATGCGCACATGCTCTCAGACTGCTTTCTCAGCAGTCTAGATAAGGGGAAAGGCAAAATGCCCAGAAGTCTATGCGGCGATGACATCACAACATAAAGGCACTCCGGACTGCAGCAGTCGCAGGCAGGACCAATCGCGGGTTTGGACTGCAGGGAATCCTTTGGGATGGACCAATCTCACAAGGAATAAGGGTAAGAGGCTCTTCGGATATCGCCTACCGGCGGCAGCAACCGCGACAAGGTAGGAGTGTGTGTAAGTGGATATTTAGCTCGTTGGTGCCGTTCAGCGACAAGGTAGGAGTGTGAGTGTGTGTGTGTGTGTGTGTGTGTGTGTGTGTGTGTGTGTGTGTGTGTGTGTGTGTGTGTGTGTGTCTGTGTGTGTGTGCATTTATGCATGTGTGCGTGTGTGCGCGTGAGTGTGTGTGTATGTGTGTGTGTGTGTGTGTGTGTGTGTGTGTGTGTTATTCTGCTTGTCTGTTTTAACTGAGTCAAGAGGAGCCAGTGATCAGTGCTACTGAAGCCTGAGATGTGAACCAAGCTTTGGAAACAAAGTGGTGTCACTGATATCTGGAGAAACTATTCCATTCAGCATTCTCCAAGCTAAGAATTTACATCATTGCACATTACTACATCGGCATTCTTTCAAGTGGGTCAGGCTTCTTTTCTTGTCTTGCATAAATAAGATGTTGTGGTTATACTGTAATACCAAAGTAAGTGGACATAAAGTTGAGAAAATAATCAGGCAGAACAGAATAGCAAGACCATACCCTAGTGACCTTAACTTCTTCAACAATTACTTATCTCTGGTTAAATGCACTTCAGGATTTAAACTATTACAAATCTGTTACTTCCTTTTCCTCAAAATTGGTACAATCCCTTATGAATTTAAAAATGTAAGGATAACAAAGGTAAAGTGATTGACTGGTTAAGTAATGAAAATAATAAATGAAGGAAAGAAAGGAAGGCGGGTGGAACGAGTAAGTAAAGAAGCAAGTCCTAAGGGGTTATGTGGCATTACAAACTTGGAAATACTGTTTTAATTAATGTTAGAGATCACAGATGTCCCATACTTGGTTACTGATGTCCTTATACATTCCATTTTGCATTACTTATAGATGGCTTCATTATGGCCTTATTTGTATTTCATGCTTATTTTTAATCAGTGCATTCATGGTGGTGTGGTAGGGAATACCTCAGGCTTGAACCCTGTACCTTGTATGCAGGTGTTAAGGGCCTGAATTCCCTACCCACCAGCATTTGTAAAAAATTTGCAGATTTTTGCCTCATATTTGATCTGTTCTGTTCCACATAATATCTGTGGTTTCTAAATATTTAAACGCTTGATGTTTGATGGTGCAGTGGTAGCATTGTTGCCTCACAGCTGTAGGTTCTCAGGTTTGATACTTGGCTGGGGTGCCTTCTGTGTGGGGTCTGCATCTTTTCCCTGTGTTTGTGTGGGTTTGCTTTTGTGTCCTCCCATGTTACAAAGACATGTCTGCATTATTTCTTCCTGGGCCTCTGCTGAAAATTGTTTTTTGTTCCAAGTTAGACTGTCCTGGTTAACAAATGTTAAATAAAAGTGACAGGCATTTGAATTTCAGACTTCAGGTTTCTGAATGTTTAATTCCTTACATATTTGATGGTGCAGTGGTAGCATTGTTTTCTCACAGCTATAGGTTTTCTGGTTTGATTCTTGGCTGGGGTGCCTTCTGTGTGGGGTCTGCCTCTTTTCCCTGTGTTTGTGTGGGTTTGCTTTTGTGTCCTTCCATGTTACAAAGACATGTCTGCATTATTTCTTCCTGGGCCTCTGCTGAAAATAGTTTTTTTGTTCCAAGTCAGACTGTCCTGGTTAACAAATGTTAAATAAAAGTGGCAGGCATTTAAATTTCAGACTTCAGGTTTATGAATGTTTAATCCCTTACATTTTTGATGGTGCAGTGGTAGCATTGGTGCCTCACAGCTATAGGTTTTCTGGTTTGATTCTTGGCTGGGGTGCCTTCTGTGTGGAGTCTTCATCTCCTTCCTGTGTGTGTGTGGATTTGCTCTGGTGTCCTGCAATTTTACAAAGACATGTGTCTGCAGTATTTCTCCTTGGGCCTCTGCTGAAAATTGTTTTTGTTCCATCAGAAGCAAAACTGACAGGCATTTGAATTTCAGACTTCATATTCTTCAGAAAATACATAGTAACACAACCTTTTATTCTAGCAATTTTCTAAGTTTATAAGATGAATATTTGAAATTTGTCCCTATTTTTGGGACTGTATTCCCCCATTATTGGCTTTACCCAGGTTTTTTGTGCTAAGGTTGACAGCTATGGCAAGAACTGAATTCACTGAATATGTTTGAGGGCTGTATTCCCTCATTACTGGGTTTGTCCAGGTGTTTTGTACTAAGTGGTTGACAGCTATGGTGAGAAGTTAATTCACTAAATGATAGCCATTTAAGTTTCAGTCTTCGTCTCTTTCACAAAGCAGCTGATTTGGCATAGTTGTATGTTGCTCTGGCTGTTTTGCACAGGGACCTTATCAGTAAAATGTATGGTGGTAACACAGCCTTTCTCTTTGAGAAAGCAGCTGATTTGGCGTAGTGGTATGTTGCTCTGACTGTTTTGCACAGGGACATTGGCAGTAAAATGTATGGTGGTAATACAGCATTTTATTCTAGCAACTTTCCAAGATTTTACAAGCAATGTTTAATGTGTCCCTGGTTTTTGGGCTTTTGACCCCCCCCCCCAATAAATGTTGGCTTTTTCCAGATTTCTTGTGCTGCGAAGTTGACATGCAGTTGAGTATTGAGTAGATTTTACAAGGAGATGAGAGCTGCAGGGGAAGAGAAGTTTAGTTCTGCTTATGCTGAGTTAGCTTGCATTGTTAATAGCACAACAGGTTTTGTACTTGCTGTTGATGCAAAAGGCTGTGGGTTCTACTCCCACAAGAGGTGGATGCTGCCGTACTGAGAATGTCCTCCTTGGTGAAGATACTAACTATTAGCCTGTTATCAGTTTGCCATCCATTTCCTTTTGCAATATTACTAGCTTATCATTTTTTTAATGTAATATGGCAATTTATTCCTCAGGGGCAACAGACACTATTTTTGGATAAAACCATGAAATATAAAGGTGTTTGCTAACAGCAACCTCTTCATTAGTTACAAATTTCATTAATGTGGAATTATTTAAATTACTTTTACTTCAGAAATTATGCATATTTACTGATAATGGACTGTAGAATTGTGCATATTTGCTGATAATGGTGGACTGTAGAATTGTGCATATTTACTGATAATGGTGGACTGCAAAATGGTGCATATTTACTGATAATGGTGGACTGTAGAAATCTGAGTAGACTTTTATGATGGAAATGTTCTGAACTGGGCAGTTTTGTCATTATGGGTGCATGCATTTTGTTTCATTGCTTACTGGAAACATGTTCAAAACAAATTTAAAACGCCCTCTAACAACTGTACTGTATTGTACAAGGAATATAATTTAGTACAATCAGGAAGGTATATCAAAGAGCACATGTATGTTTCATATGCAAGGGGCCTATGATTTGAAAACAGCCGAAAATTTATCTTTATCTGCCACTGGCAAAATGTATTTTCTTTGAATGTGGGTTTCAATGCTGTTTCAATGAATGTGAGTTTCAAGGGCAGAGAAGTTTTAATGCTAAGTCTGTTTTCATTGTGAGACGGCATTGCTTTGTTTAGCAGATGTCTTAGTGTTTGTGCTGTAAAATGCAAAATAAAATTTTCAAATGAAGTCCAAATCATCATAGAAGTAAAGCAGTATGCACATTAGTGTTTATGGTAAATGGAGTGAAACAGCCAAGTAATGGATCATTGGAATGGCTGCAGAGGCTCCATTCGACAATGATTTTGTGAGGAGGAAGGGTGGCAAACTCAGAGGCTCAACTGAACTATACCTCCCAACTGTCCAGATTTTCAAAGAATGAATAGATTTTTGCTTCTTATTTTTGGTTTGTTCCTCATAACATTTGTAGTTTTCTGGCAAATCATTTAGGAATTAAGTCACTAAATAATGATACACTGAGTTTCAGACTTCATAACCTTCAGAAAAATGTATGCTAAAGTAAGACCTGTTATTCTATCAACTGTCTCAGTTTATACAAGAGCAATTTTTAGTACTGTTTATGTGTTCCCCCAATATATTTGGCCTTGTCCAGATTTATTGCATTAACAGTTTGAGAGGTACATGCAAATAAATTGCTTTATAGAATTAGGCATAGCCAACCTCTCAACTGTCCCTGATTTTGGCTCAAAATGTTGCTCTTCCCCCTAATAATCACTCCGCAAAATAGCAATGTTGGAAGAAAACATGGAGGGTTTACAATTAAGAAATAACTGTAATAATCAAAGTTATAGATTACTTGAAATGCATGTAGATTCTTTTATTTTGTCAGCTGCTCAAGTTAACAGTACTAATATTAAAGTGTCCCTTCTTTGACAGGTTCCCAGCTGTATTGTGTGGCTATTTTATATTTTTGCATCACATTTTTGGTTCATTTTTCATAAAATTGTGTTTTTTTGGACAGATTAGTGACAAATCATTAAAGACTGAAGTTAGAAAATAATGACAGACATTTTGAGTTTCAGATTTCATACCCTTCAGAAAATTCATACTAATGCAAGACCTATTCTATTATCTTTCTAAGTTTATAAGAGCAATATTTAAAAAAATGTCCTTATTTTTGGGCCTTTGTCCCACTTCTATGTATGGCTTTGTCCAGATTTCTTGCTCTGAGGTTGAGAGGTAGGACAAATGTGCCAGGGCCATCACAGTCAGCCAGAGACATTTTAAATTGTGACATACTTGTTGCACCCCACTCCCCCATGTAGTGACTATGGATGTGTCCAAGCAAGGCAAGGAGTAGTTATGCAGTGTAACATGTGCAGAGTGTCCCCCCATCCAGGGTAGACACAAGTACTACAGTGGCTTTTCATCTGTCCTTGATTTTGCAGAATGGTTTGGTTTCTGTCATATATTTGTACTGTTGATTTATGCTTATTAATCAAAAGTGCCTGTTGCTCTGTGTTTAAGTAGCAATGCTTTAATGACCATAAGATAAGCTTGTCTGAGATCGTAAGATGCAAGTAAGCTTTAACAAGCATACTGTTAAAGAATTGCCAACATTGAAAGCCTTTCTGTTGTTGCCATGCAGAGAATACTTAACTAGATAATGTATAAGCCTTGGGTATTGAAGGACAGGATTACATTATTTTAAAAAGCTCATTACACTTGTTGGAGACTTCCAGTCATCTGTACAGGCTTTACTCATAAACTAAACAGAAAGCCAATCATGTGTGGTCCATAACCTGTACAGTAATCCTTTAAGCAATGTATCTTGAGCTTGTTTCTTGTTTGCTTTTCATTTTTTTACTTTGATCATGTTTTCCCCATGAAACAAGTAGATAGTTGTCAGGCAGCAGGTCTTTTTTGGATAAGAAACATTTTTTACAAGTGGGGGCATCACAGAGATTTCTACTTTCAGCATGTTACTTGGTACTTTAATAAAGCTGAATATAATTTATAATTAGAACTACAGTGCATGGAGAAGTGGTTTGAGTTCAGTGCTGCTTGTTTTTCTTATACTTGATTTTGACTGGCATTCCAGTAAGGTATTTAAAAAGTAATTTATTTTGTCATGCCTCACAACCTTTTGTTTCCATCTAGACATTAAGTAAGCTGTCATGCAGCCAATGCAATGAAATATTTTTATTTTTCTACACTTATTTTTGTCTTGATTGGACTCTCATAATGACGGTTTGGCACCTAGGGCAGCGTATTTAATTTAAGTTTTAGTTTTTGTGGTTTTGAGCATAGCTCCTCCCCTTTCTAGTTGGTCACACCCCTTCCCATTTACCCCACCCATTCAGCTGTCTCTTGCAGCCCCCCTTTGATTTGAAGTCATCAGCCGCCACTGACAAAAATATATTCTGAGGCTCTAAATAAAAATCTGCAAAAGCAACAGAGACTTCCAAAGCAGACATCCAAGCAACCTCCACCCCCCCAACACAAACCATAAAACACATACTTCACAAAACCAGTGTGCCATGCAATCACAGCCCTTAAGGCAAAATAACATACCTAACACACTAGTAATAGGTGACTCTATAGTCAGGCACACTGATGTCCCACTCACTAGGTTGAACAAGGAAAAGGTTACTGTTAGCTGCCTATCAGGTGCCAGGATCCGCCACATAACACAAGCACTCAGGTCACTCCAGATCAAGTAAAATACGACTCTGTCATTGTCCATGTTAGTGTGAATAACCTGAACCGTACATCCATGGATTACATGCAAAGAGACATGGAAGAGTTCTCTGCTTATGTAGGCTAGGCCAGTATGACCCTGACCCTGAGTAGCATCCTGCCCTCACCAAGAATGACACCATGGTATAAGGAAAGAATTATCAATGTCAACAATTGGCTAAGCTTCTGGTGTCATTAAAAGGGGATCCAGTGTCTGTCAGCCTGGGATGACATGCTCGACAAGCCATGCTGCTTCGCAAGAGACAGCTTGCACCTGTCACCCTTAGGCTTTCGAATACTGGCCAAGGCTCTTGCCACCCCCATAGTGCCTTTTTTAGGCAAGGCTCAAAAGAAAAAACCACCATTGTAAATAGCACAAGTAAAAAAAAAAACTGATGCTACTCAATGCCAGAAGTCTAAACCTCAAAATGCACGCACTGGAGGCACTCCTCAGTATGGAGAAAACCGTGTTTGTTTAAGGCTCCAGAGAGCACCACAGCACTGCCAGGCTACAAATCATACCATACATTTCAGCCACAAAACCTGGACCAAAATACAATAGGTGGGGGGGGTGTATCCATATACATCAAGGATACCCACACCTCCAGGTTAGTGGCACAGCATGATGCTTCAGAGATCATCCACATGCAACTAACAATGGGCAAAACCGCAATTCAAATTGTAGCTTGCTACAGATAACCCATCATGTCCCAGGACCCCCATTCCACATTTCTGAAAACACTGGGAAACATAAAGGTCCTACCAAACACCCTAATATAGGGTGATTTCAATTACCTAAACATTAACTGGCATAACTACTCAACTACTAACTCCCTTGCCCAACATTTCTTAGAATTTGTAAACTCAAATGCCCTGGATCAACTGGTCAACACCCCCACCAGAGGTGACAATATATTGGACCTGGTCATCATTAACATGGGCGACCGGTGTTCCACACTGACGGTCAACTTTTCACTGGTTGGATCTAACCATAAACAAATCACTCTGGATATCCACATTCTGCCCCCAACACCGCTCAAAGAAATCACCATGAAAAACTTTACAAAAGCAAACTTCACGATACTTAAGACCGGGGTGGAAAGTTTCAAAGCCCCCATGCTAAAGGATATTGCTGCCTAGCTACAAAATCCTTTACTAATGCACTCTAAGGGCACCTACAAGAATGCATGGATTTTGCTATCCCAAGCAAAACCAAGACTCACTCCTCCAAGAAAAGGAAACCAGTCTCGTGGACCCCTGCCATAAGCAAGCTATACAATGGAAGGAGGAAACTAGTACAGAAAAGAGTAAAATCCCAAGAAGGGAAGACATCCCTGATCAGTAGTCACAAGAAACTATGATCCCTCATAAAATCATCCAAGGTTAGCTTTTAAAGAAAAATTGCCAAGGACTCCAAAGATAACCACAAGGCATTCTTTAGCTATATCAAGAATCTAAGTGACAATTTTCAGATCTGCTCAGAGTTAATGCAGAATGGAACAAAATACACTGAACCAATCGATATTGCCAACATCCTGGCAGACAGGTTCAGTGCAAACTTCACCCCCCTCTCACCCCAAAAGGGCCCATAACCATACCAGAAGAATGTAGTGCCCCTGAAATCACAGACACTCAGGTTAAAACAGCCCTCTCCAAAGCCAAGAACACAGCATCAATGGGACTCTATGGTGTCCCAGGCTGGGTCCTACATGAGCTCAAAGAAGAACTAACCCCTCACCTAAACACACTGTTTAAATGCAGCCTCTCCACAGGCTACGTACCCATAGAGTGGCACACAGCAACGGTTATTCCACTCCACAAAGGTGGAGCCACAACAGACCCCAGGAACTATCACCCTATAAGCCTGACTATCTTGGTCTGCAAGGCTATGGAGGGCATCATCATAAATCTCATTAACAGAGACATTGGAACTTCCAAACACTGGACCCTACCCAGTTCAGCTTTGTTAAGGGCAGATCATGCCTACTTAACTTGATGGACTTCTTTGAGACAGTTACAAGGTTATAGATGAGGGCAAGGTGGTACACACAGCCTACCTAGACCTTGCGAAGGCCTTCAACACAATTCCCCATTTTGGTATTACAGACAAGCTCACCAACCTGAACATAAACCCCTACATCATGAGATGGGTTGCCATCTGGCTCACGGACAGAACCCACATGGTAAGAGTTGTGGGAGCTAGGTCTGACTCTAAACCGGTTACAAGTGGCGTTCCCCAGGGCTCAGTCCTAGAATCCCTCCTGTTCGGTATATACTTCTTAGAGGTACAGGTAAGCACAGGAGGACGATGGCTGACCAGGTTCGCAGACGACTGCAAACTAGGCACTATAATTGACTCTCCAGCTGACAGAGGCATCCTTCAAAAGGGTCTTAATGAGACAGATACCTGCTGTCAA
This sequence comes from Protopterus annectens, assembly GCF_019279795.1. Lineage (NCBI taxonomy): Eukaryota > Metazoa > Chordata > Ceratodontiformes > Protopteridae > Protopterus > Protopterus annectens. The sequence goes on along the minus strand of NC_056726.1, from coordinate 664,223,027 downwards.
AAATATGGTCTCATGCTAAATGCCAAAAAGTGCATAGTCATCCCCTTTGGAAAAAACAAAGTACCCACAAACTAACACATAGGTGGTAGCCCCCTAAATATGGAAGACATAATAAGGGATCTGGGGACCCAAGTAGATAGTAATCTCTCCTTTGTTAATAACATTGCCAAAGTGGTTAGAAAATCCTTCTGTGTGGCTCACCTAATCACAAAAGGGTTTGCATCCAGATCAAAAGAGGTCATTTTGCCTCTCTACGCATCACTCATCAGACCCATCATAGAGTACAACGTCCCATTTAGGATGTACCTTACAAGACACCTGCAACAGCTGAAAAGGATCACAGAAGTACCTCACCAAGAGGATCACTGGCCTCAAACAGATACCTTATGCAGCTCGACTGAAGAAACTGAAGCTGTACTCGGTTGCATACCGCCTACTCAGAGGTGATCTCTGCTTGACATACAAGGCCATGTCCAACCCAGAATTGATAGATATGCTCCACCTAAAGAAAACCATATCTCCTCGAGCCACATGCTGTAGGGATCTAAACCTCACCACAACAATAAATAGGACATGCTGGAGGGATAGATTCCTGTCCCAGAGACTTCCCATGCTCTGGAACAAGATTCCAATCTACATTAGGCAGAGCTCCTCACTAACACTCTTCAAGAGAAACCTTGATGAGTGGATGGGAAAAAGAAAGTTTACCACGGGATCACTTCAGTAGTTCTGCTGGACAGAGACACAAGGAACTAATCTAAGGCAGCTGTGAAAGCCAACACATTCTGGCTAGGCTTATAAATGCCTCTGGGCAGATAGCCAAGTACCTACCTATGAACCTATAAACCAAACCCTGACTGGAGTGCAACCTACATGGAATGAATTCACACACTCAGTAAAAAAGGTCATACTGGGCATGCTCCTACACTTAGAGAAATGAAGCCCATGTCTGACAACACAGTGGACTATACATATCTGTCAGTCACAGATTTCTGTGCACACACACCACATTGTATGCCATTCATGCTTTGCACACACACTGGATAAGAATAATCACACATATCCAAGGCCAACACACTATAATATGCCAAACATACACACAGAGATGTGGGGAAGAGAAAGACAGACAGTGACAGAGAGATTTTCATCGCGAGGCCTGTCCAACTCACCGCACATCCAAATGGCCAATGTCACATGATTTGCTGATGTCAATCACTGTAGACATTGCTTTTGGTAGCCCTTAGCCCTATAGTGTATGTAGTGCTTAAAATAACTCGATAGTACAAATCAGTATTCATCTAGCATTTGTATACCCAGTCCTATCAAATGTAAAGTTGTGTGTGTGTGTGTGTGTGTGTGTGTGTGTGTGTGTGTGTGTGTGTGTGTGTGTGTGGGTGTGTGTGGGTGTTTCCAAAGGAATGGTTTATGGCCCATTCACACACACTCCACTTTCCATTGCCCATGTTAGCACTCCTGCTGATGTCAGTCACCTTGAAATAACCCTCTGGCCAAGTCTCAGCCCTATAAGCTGCATGGTGCATGTGATACAAGTGTAATACTGTAGTGTAGAAAACTAGATAGGTAGGAGTTCTAATCCCAGACATGGAAACTGTGTGTGTGTGTGTGTGTGTGTGTGTGTGTGTGTGTGTGTGTGTGTGTGTGTGTGTGTGTGTGGAGATGCATGAATTTGAGGCCATTCACAGTCACTACACCTCCCATTGCCCTTCTTTAGCATGCCTGCTGATGTCAGTCACCTTGAAATAACCCTTTGGACAAATACTAGCTCCATAAGCTCTGTGGTGCTTGCGATAACTGCATAATGCTATAGTGTAATATACTGTTTAGGTAGGAGTTCTAACACAAGACATGGCAACTGTGAAACTGTGTGCATTTGTGTTAGAGAGTGTGTGTGTGTGTGACTTTGATGATACTAGATTTTATGGACATTGACACTTACTACTCTCCCCTTACCCCTCCATTAGCACTGCTGCTGATGTTAGTCACTTTCAAAGATACCTGTGGAGAGCTCTCCAATATATAAGCTTTGTGGCACTTGTGATAAGTGTGTAATACTGTAGTGTAGCATACTAGTTACGTAGGAGTTCTCATCCCAGACATGGCAACTGTGAAACTGTGTGTGTTTGTGTGAGAGAGTGTGTGTGTGTCTTTGATGATACCAGATTTTATGGGCATTAATACTTACTACTCTCCCCTTCCCCCTCCATTATTACTGCTGCTGATGTTCGTCACCTTCAAAGATACCTGTGGAGAGCTCTCCAATATATAAGCTCCGTGGCACTTGTGATAACTGTGTAATACTATAGTGTAGCATACTAGTTAGGTAGGAGTTCTAATCCCAGACATAGCAACTGTGAAACTGTGTGTGCTTGTGTGAGAGAGTGTGTGTGTCTTTGATGATAACTAATTTTATAGACATTGACAGTTACTACTTTCCCCTTACCCCTCCTTTAGCACTGCTGCTGATGTTAGTCACCTTCAAAGATACCTGTGGAGAGCTCTCCAACATATAAGCTCAGTGGCACTTGTGATAATTGTGTAATACTATAGTGTAGCATACTAGTTAGGTAGAAGTTCTAATCCCAGGCATGGCAACTGTGAAACTGTGTGTGCTTGTGTGAGAGAGTGTGTATGTCTTCGATGATACTTGATTTTATGGACATTGACACTTTCTATTCTCCTCTTATTCCTCCTTAAGCACTGCTACTGATGTTAGTCACCTTCAGAGATATCTGTGGAAAGCTCTTCAACATATATGCTCTGTGGCACTTGCGATAATTATGTAATACTATAGCATACTAGTTAGGTAGGCATTCTTATCCCAGACATGGCAACTGTGAAAGTGCATGTGTTTGTGTGAAACAGTGTGTTTGTCTTTCATGATACCTGATTTTATGGACATTGACACTTACAACTCTCCCCTTTCCCCTCTGTTAGCACTGCTGCTGTTGTTAGTCACCTTCAAAGATACCTGTGGAGAACTCTACAACATGTAAGCTCTGCGGCACTTGCAATGACTTCACAATGCTATAGTGCAGCATACTAGCTAGGTAGGAATTCTAATCCCAGACATGGCAACTGTGAAACTGTGTGTGTGAGAGAGAGTAGAGTGTGTGTGTGTCTTTGATGCTACCTGATTTTATGGACATTGACACTTACTACTCTCCCCTTACCCCTCCATTAGCACTGCTGCTGATGTTCATCACCTTTAAAGATACCTGTGGAGAGCTCTCCAACATATACGCTCCATGGAGCTTGCGATAACTGCGTAATACTATAGTTTAGCATACTAGTTAGGTTCTAATCCCAGACATGGCAACTGTGAAAATGTGTGTGCTTGTGTGAGAGAGTGTGTGTGTCTTTGATGATACTTGATTTTATGGACATTTACACTTACTACTCTCCCCTTACTCCTCCTTAACACTGCTTCTGATGTTAGTCACCTTCAGAGATACCTGTGGAAAGCTCTCTAATATATATGCTCCATGGCACTTGTGATAAATATGTAATACTATAGAATACTAGTTAGGTAGACGTTCTAATCCCAGACATGGCAACTGTGAAAGTGTATGTGTTTGTGTGAAACAGTGTGTGTGTGTGTGTGTGTGTGTGTGTGTGTGTGTGTGTCTTTGATGATACCTGATTTTATGGACATTGACACTTATTCGTCTCCCCTTACCCCTCCTTTAAAACTGCTGCTGATGTTAGTCACCATCAAAGATACCTGTGGAGACCTCTACAACATATAAGCTCTGTGGCACGTGCAATGACTGCGCAATGCTATAGTGCAGCATACTAGCTAGTTAGGAGTTCTAATCTCAGACATGGCAACTGTGAAACTGTGTGTGTTTGTGTGTTTGTGTGAGAGAGAATGTATGTGTCTTTGATGATACCTGATTTTATAGACATTGACACTTACTACTCTCCCCTTACCCCTCCATTAGCACTTCTGCTGTTAGTCACCTTCAAAGATACCTTTGAAGAGCTCTCCAACATGTAAGGTCTGTAGCATTTGTGATAACTGTGTAATACTGCAGTGTAACATCCTAGTTAGGTAGGAGTTCTAATCCCAGACATGGCAACAGTGAAACTGTGTATGTGTGTGTGAGAGAGTGTGTATGCCTTTGATGATATCTGATTTTATGGCCATTGACACTTACTACTCAACACTTACCCATACTTTAGCACTGCTGCTGATGTTAGTCACCTTCAAAGATGTGGCACAGCTTTCCAACATGTAATCTCCATGTGGAACAATGTAGTAGCAGTAACTACATAGGGATGGGTTTGAATCTCACCGATGGCAAGTGTTTGTGTGTGTACATATGTATGTCTGTACCTCAAAGATTTTGGCCCTATTTACACCCAGTAAACATCTCACTGCCTGACTTTAGCAGTCCTGTAGATATCATCCAACTTAGAAGTCAGTGGTGCATCTGGTAAATGCATAACATAATGGTCCATAAAGATTGTTAGATAGAGGTTTGAACCTCACCCCTGGCAAATGTAAAAGTGTGTGTAGGGTAAAATTATTTTTGGGATCTCTCACCCACTACATCACCCAATGCCAGTATTTACAAGGGCTGATAATGTTCCTCACCTTAGAAGTAGCTTGGGACAACATCCATCCTATAAGCTCCATGGCATGTGCGATAAATGGGTACACTATAGTAGCAATACATAGCTAGGTAGGGGTTTGAATCTCAGTACTAGCAAGTGTGTGTGTTTGTCATCAGTATCTTGTGTGGAGGTGGCTGTGATTGTGTAATAACAGGATCTGTTGTATGGTGGATTTTGCTAAATTATTATGTTGAGGACCTAGTATATGTCACAGTGTCAACCTTACAAGGACAAAGGATGTCAAACACCGGAGGGGTTGGTGTAGACAATCCATAGCCCTACATGTGACATTATGGATTGGTGAACAATACAGGCAACCCTTTGATTACTTAGATTAGTTACCCACATATTGCCTCACAGATAGTAACCACTGTGTGATTGCAGTAGACTACATGCCTGTTGAGCACAACAGTGCCACTGACATCAGAAAGTACTTTTATGTGTTATATCTGACTGAGTGTCTGTGTTATCCAGCAAGTAAAAGGACATGGCACACTGTTCCAGCCACTCATTAGATAAATAAATGTGTACAGTGGCCCTTTTGCTATATTCATCACTGGACGCCTGCAACAACTGTAGAGTCTGCAAATGTAACCCACAAAGGGAATACCATGCATTATACACATGTCCTGTATGGACAGACACAACTACCTCCACTGAATACCCACATCATGCTGTCAATGTAGGTGCAAGCACAACCTCATTTACATAGCCAGGTCTCACCAAATGAGGTCAGGAATGCTACATCAGAAGATCACAATCTGTCAACACAACATGCCCCAGACACCTCAAGTACACTTCCACACATCAAAGAACATGTGTGTGGGACATGTGCACAACCCAGACACTGTTCATGTTATGGAATATCTATCAAATACATGGGAAGCAGTGCACATCACTGGCCACCCACAATAGTAACCCAGATGAGTGGATGGTGAATACAGTACCCACCCCTGGGGACCAGTCCAGGGACTACACCTCTGAGCCACTCTGGGGACTATTATCATGTGGCCTGATGCCAAGGTATTCCCTTTGCCTATAAACCTATGGATCTGATGAATGATTTTGAGGCCATTCACACTCACTACACCTCCCATTGCCTTACATTAGCATGCCTGCTGATGTCAGTCACCTTGAAATAACCCTTTGGCCATATTTCAGCCCTATAAGCTCTGTGGTGCTTGTGATAACTGTGTAATAGTGTAGTGTAGCAAACTAGTTAGGTAGGAGTTCTAATCCTGATCCTGCCAAATGTGATAATGTGTGTGTTTCTGTGAGAGAGTGTGTGTGTGCCTTTATTGACACCTGATTTAGCGGACATTCACACTTACTACACTTCCCTTACCCCTCCTTTAGCACTGCTGCTGATGTCACTCATCTTCAAAGATACCTTTGGAGAGCTCTCCAACATGCAAGCTTTGTGCATTCAATAACTGCATAACACTGTAATAGCAATACATAGCCAGGTAGGAGGTTGAAACTCAGTAGTAGTAACTGTGTGTTTGTGCGTGCATCAAGGTGTTGGGTCGATTGTGTAATAACAGGATCCATTGCAGGATGGGTTTATATGGAGGACCTATATGTCCCAATGTCCACATTACAAGGCCAACAGATTTCAAACACTGTAGAGGTTGAAGACAATCCACAGCCAGAAATGTGTACTGCCATGTGCAATTTCTACATGACAGTATGGATTAGTAACAGTATAGGCAACTGTTATAATACCCAGATACCACTCTCCACCCATGAATCATACACAAACACACTTGGCTCTTACTCCCTTCCTTTCTTACTTTCTCTCTGTCTCTCTGTCTCTCTCTCTCTCTCTCTGCTGGATGTGGAAAAATACATCTGTTCTGCATAGGCAGCAGCTTGACTTTTGTAGGTAATGCTCATGATCAGCTGATGACCTGTGCACGAACTGGAGCCCCCCACATGCTAATTGCATGTGGAACAGCTGTGGTATAATTCCTATAGCCAATTGCATGGAAACACACTCCTATAACTAAGCAATTCATGTGGGTGTTGGCCTTTTTCCTTCACTGTGAGGCCTTTTTCCTTCACTTGAGCAGGACTTCATTTGGGTGTCTGACAAACAGCATCACAGAGGGTAGTTGGAAATACCTCTTACAACATACACTGTGGAGACAGGCCATCAAACAGGAGGGGGTGTTCCAGACATGGGGACAGAATGTAAGTCTTGCTGTTCTACATTTGAAGTAATGTTGGTTTAACACGGTTTGTGTGAATATGGCTGTTCTACATGATTTAAAGTCTGGCATGACAGTGTAATGTGGTTGAAGAAACTCTCACCTGTAGGGCTATCTGCAGACTGGCTAGAGTTTTGAGTCTTAGATCTGGTGTGTTACTCACACATTTCCTCTCTTTAGAAATGCAGTAGCATACTCTGATGATTACAGTCAGTACATGGTGACATCCATGTGTGTTACTGACATCATATCCCTCAGAAGAGATATGTCACAACAAACCCTGTTCACCAGGAATTTTCTTAGTTTATCACAGCAATATGTCAATATTGGCCCTGTGTTTGTGCCTCTGTCCCCCAAGTCTGTCACCCTTTGTCCATATGTCATACAGTAAGAGGTGCATATGTACAGTATATCATTATTTACTAACATCATTCCTGATAACAAGCTAGTGATATATCAGACTGCTGGACATGTTATGTATAGTAGGCCTTATATTTAAGCACAAAACCTGAACATTCTGTTGTAGTCTGTACAGTAGTGAGTCTATATACTTATGGTGCTTGTTGACAGAGTGGCAGTATTGTGCAGCAGTGTATTGTGAATATGTTACTTGACCTGTGTACAGACTGTGGTAGATGCCAGTGTTCTTGTTCCTGTTCTACCTGACGTTGCATGCTGCTCCAGTTTCTAGTACCCTATCAGCATATATGTTTGTAGGGCCAGACTGAGACATGTCCCATACCACAGCCAGGCATCAGACTACACTGTGAATTGGGCCAGTATATGTAGGGTTAGTGTGTGACTTGCAAATATGAGGATGGATTTGTTCAAACAGTCCATATACTGTACTATAAATTAGGCTTACCGTAATATGACTGTGACTGTGTTGAGATTGATTGTGAGTATGTACTTTCACACTGGTGTCTGTTACTCCATGCTGTTAGATACCTGTAGTGCCTGCTATATTTGCAAGTACATGTGTATTACCCCATAGGAAACTTTGGTCATTGTTGTGGCAGTCTGCCTGTAGTTTACACAGTGCTTTGTGCCATGCCTAGCAGCTCAGTGTATTTTACCTATTGTGATGCTATGTCCAGATATTTGTCAGATGTACTGTTGCCTGGCTACCATACATGTTGTGTATTTCTGAAAAAGCAGTGAGGGGCTGTAAAGATGTATGTCACTAACTAGTGGGAAGTATGTGGGCTTGGGACCTCTGCTCCTCCAGTTAATATATGTTAGGACAGACAGAAGGGTGTAAATGCATCAACACTGTAAGCTTATCTATTCCAGTATTTGTGTGATATCTCCATTTTCATGGCTGTAACCATCCCCTTTGTCAGGCTTGGTCCACACGTCTTAAGCAGTTCTGTGCATACCTCTGGACTGACCAGATTGTTTCAGACTGTCCATGTTTATTGGTCATATTTCTGTTGTATTCCACAGGATCATTACTGTGATTTGTGTGGTACTTCACTATGATGATTTTATGATGTCTGTCAGTAACTGATGGTGTACATGTCAGTATCAGAAGTGACTTCCTACACAACATGTCTGTTGACAAAAGCCCTGTTACTGTAGCATCATTCTACATTTATGACTGCAATACTTACATTCCCTTGCACTAAGAGGTTGTGATTTATGGTGCTGAGGTATGACTCCATTACATGTTATGGGCATATGTTATATATATCTATGTCTATATATATATATATATATATATATATATATATATATATATATATATATGTGTGTGTGTGTGTGTGTGTATGTACATGTATGATTCCACTTCACATTGTCGAATTATTGAAAATTCGAACTTCATATGGTCGAGACCATATGATCGAGTTTTCAGTAACTCTAAATTACGAAGTGTAATAAAAAAACATTATTTCTGCAGGCAGGCAAGCCCCCCCCTCGAATCCCCCATACACCCCCTACTTAAATATACCAACTCAGAGATTGTGCTACAGTGGGGAAAAGAGAAATCTCCCATTCTGCGCTGTATGCAGAAGTGCAGAACGGGAGATATCCCGTTTCCTCGCTATAGTGCGATCATGGAAATGGTATATGTAAGTAGAGAGGCTGTAGAGGGGCTTGGCCCCCTGCAGAAACAATGCGTTTTTTTTATTTATTTATTTATTTCACTTCCTAATTTTGTGTTACTGAAAACTCGATCATATGGTCTTGACCATATGAAGTTCAAGTTTTCAGTAATTTGATATTGTGAAGTGAAACCACATGTATACATATATCTACACATGTGTGTGTGTGTGTGTGTGCGCGCGTGTGTGTATATATATATATATATATATATATATATATATATATATATATATATATATATATATATATATATATGTATATATCCTTGTTATGTGTAAACATGAGTGTTGTATATGCCTTCTCAGATGTATCCCACCATATTAATATATGTGTATATTTAGATATAAAACACATGACTGATTCAACACTATTTTCAATAATGTGTAGTAAAGAATTGTAGTAGTCAATGCAGTTGTTCACTACCATTCAGTATGTGTACTGAATGATATATTTGAACAAGCAATAGACATTTGTACAGCTCAGATGGCTTAAGTACTGTGACTGTAGTCTAGAGGGTCCTGAGTTCAAGGGCTGTTTATTTTGTTGCTAGGCAGAGCAAGGACTGTTGGCTACAGAGCGGTTAAGGCAGTTTTGAGCAGCTTTAAGCAGGTTTGCACGATGGTAAGTGAGGCTAACGTACGGTTAAATGAAAAGGTGCTTACACCGTGTAGGCTTCAGTTACCAGTGCACAAATCTGCTTAGCATTTAGATTGCATAGTTCAGCCCTGGTAACCAGTGATCACATTCCAGTCTGATTAAATAGCAGGGTAATGACATCTTTAATAAGTGTATTTAATTCCATGTACATAACATGCTTCTATCTGCTGTAATTACAGTAGCAAGGGGAGTGAGTATACTGTATGAGACACCTGAGTATACATGGCTAGAACAACAATCTTTTCTCTTTGTATGTGTTTCATACATGGGTAATATCCCAGGTTATATGCGGTCACACTTGCATGTATTGTATCATTACGTTACTACTATTAACAGTGCTTTTCCAAGTAAGAGTAGATTGCAGATTGTAGTACTAGAACCATACACCCCTGCATGCAAAGATGGACTCTGAGTACTGACTATCGTGTTCTTGGTGTGTGAGCTGTATGTTATTAAGTATCTCCTATTGGATAGTGATCTGATATGTGGATATTAACTGTAGACTACTATGTGTTTAGGACATGTCATTGAGGGCTGCTGTCATGTAGTAATGGCATACCTGTCACTGTCAGATGTCTGTTTGTCAAAACATTCATCGTAATGCTTAACCTGTTGGCTAGCTAATTTCTGACTGTCCTCTGTACAGATGTGCAGATGTCAGGTATCCATCTTTGCTGCTTACAGGCAATCTATGATTGACTGACACTGACATGTCTGCCCAGCTGTGTTATGAATGCCACAGCTAGGAAACCCCATCCTGTATGCACCACATGCCACAGATACCTCAACCAGACTACCATAGTCAACAGAACATGCTTGGGTACAGGTCTCTAACCCAAACACTGGCCATGTTATGCAATATATGTTGCATACATGTCAATTGGAGCACCTCACTGGCCCTCTGCAAGAGAAAACCAGATGATTGGATGTTGAATTTAACTGTCACCCTTGGGATCAATCAAGTGGCATTGGTTGATAGATGGCCTGCCATAATACCAATGTACCCACATACCCTACTCTTCTCATCTCTCCATGGACATTAGCCTGGTACACACCTAGGAATACCTGCACCTATGGACCCCAGTACTGACAAATGTGTCAGTGTGCATTACTGAGAATGACAGTGTCTGTGTGTTTGTAAACTTGTGGTTGACAATACTCTGAGGGCCTTCTCACCCACTACACCCCCCATTGCCATACTTAGAAATGGCTGCTGCCGTAATTGATGTTAAATATACCTTGCTACACTCTTCACCCTATGGGCTACCTGGAGCTTGCAGTACCAGCATAATACTGTTGTAGAAATGGGTAGATAGGTGTGCGTTACCCTCTGCATCCTGGCAAGTGCGTGTATGTGTGTGAGTGTGCATATTTGTAGGAGACAGCATTCTGAGGCCACATTCTCCAAATACAATAAACCTTGCTATATATTATAAGGGATAGTGAGATAGTGATTATTTCTGACATTAGGAGAGCCATGACAAATCCTTACCCTACTATCCCTGTGGCATGTGCAATAAATGCATATCCCTGTAGTAACACTGATTAGATAGACAAGGGGTTACATTGCAGTCCAGGTCAATGTGTGATTGTGGGTATGTCAGAGCATTATCATGGGTTTCAGTGATTGCAATATCCAATGTGGTGTGTGGGTGCTGAGTATACTGTCATTACACCATGGTACCCCCAGTACATGTCCCAAGATCCACTGTATGAGGACTGCTGTCACCATCAACTATACAGGTAACTGATTACACTATCCAGCCCAATGATGTATGTGCTGTGTGCGAAATCTCTGTAACAAAATGGACTCACTGACAAGGTAGTTAGCACTGCTAAACCCAGGTCTGTCAAATGTGTCTATGACTATATGTGTCTGTCAATGTGTATATGACAGTATGTCATACTATGTATTGTTCATCAATACCCAGTACATCCCCATTGCCATACTGTACAAGGCCTGGTGATGTTCTTCACTTAACAGGAAACTCAGGACACACTTCACCCAAAATGCTCTGTGGTGTGTGCAGTTAAAGTCAAACACATTAGTAGGAATAAGTACCTAGGTAGGGGTTCTACTATCAGTGTTGCCAAGTAAGTGTGTGTATGTGAAGGGATTTACTTCCATTTGCAGAAAATATATGTCCCAGGAAATCATTTGTCCAAGAACTAACTGGCTAAAGGTAACATTTCAAAGCAATCATCTTGTGGAAATACATTCAAGCAAAACTAGTAGTGGATGTGTAAATGCCCTCTTCCCCACTATACAGTGATACAGGAGTTGGTATTTATACATGGGTGTGGTTGTTGTGGCCACAGCCACCCACATTGGGGTTATTGTTGTGGGTATCCTCCCCCGCTCAGTGTGCTGTTATACTGTACAGTTTATGTTAACAGGTTAAGTAGTTGCTAATCACACTATGTGTGGTTCTAAGCCACCCCACACCCTCCAAAGTGGGAGGCTGTGCCACTCACACCAGCACACCTATGTTTACCAACTCCAGGATTGCACTACATTGGGGAAGATGACATAAACTCTGCCAGTACCATTGTCAATGTCAATAAACTGGCAAACTGATTATTTCCTGATGTGATGTGTTGGCAATTTGGGTGGAATTACATATACCAAAATGATTTCACTGCATAATGAAGTACATACATGTGAACAGTATTCTCTGTGTATTGCATCAACACCAAAGCCTGTGTGTGTGTGTGTGTGTGTGTGTGTGTGTGTGTGTGTGTGTGTGTGTGTGTGTGTGTGTGTGTGTGTGTTAGTCATGAACATTTGGTGTGTGCCATCCAGTACACTTACAGTTGTCTACTGTAGAAGAGCTGCTGACATCAGCCAACATGCACTCATCTGTGTACACCCCTCAGACCTATCAGCCATGTGGCCATGCAGTAACTGTTATACAGACCTGTTACCTGTGTTCAGCTGTACCCGGGATATGACACAGTCAGTGTGTCACCACAGTGCTACACCCCTTGTGGGACAGGGCAGCAGGCCAACATCCTGCTGACACATAGACACCTAGAACACAAACAGAATACATTATGGAGACCACAATCAGTCAGTGTTAATAGCAGCTATAATGCATCATGGCTGGACAGCTACACACCCTGATGTGTAAGCATTAATTATTCCAGCTGAAAACACGTTAAACAGCATTACGTTGCTAAACCTTAGGACATTCACCCTGTGCATCCATACCATATCAGCATGTCCCTGCATCGATGGTATGGACAACAGGGATGTGGCACAGGTATCATCATATGCACAGGATGTGTTGTGGGTTTGCCAGAGGCCTAGGCTGAGCCATTTGGTTGATACCATGTGTGTGGGTTAGGGGGTTCTTTATTAAATGGGCTGTGCAGATGGGGTGTGTGTAGGTATGGAGGTGCCCTAGCTGTGTTGGTGAAGTGTGTGTGTATGTATGCACACATCTGCCATGTGGCTGCCCTATACAGGGGTTTGTTGGACAGCTGCAGACAATACATGGCAGGGTGCACAGTTCATTGTCTCTGGCCATGGACATGGGAATTGTGCCTACCAGGGGTTTCACAGGAACTACCAGGCAGAGGCCCAAATATGGTACTCTTCCCTGATGATGACAATTGTCCACTGGATCTGCATCCCTGTTGGGACCGGCCAGGACAATGTGCATGTGGCCTGCTGTGTTGTGGTGTAGACAGCACCCCCTCTGCAGTGCTGGTGCTGGTACTGTCACTACGGGAGTGGCCGTGAGTTGTTTCACATCCACGTAGACCTTCACCTGTTGGTGTTGCTGACCTACGTCCACGCGGCCACCACCCTTCTTCCACCACATGCTCTACCACAGACACCACATGGTCAAGGATTCCCACCATCTCACCCAACCGTCTATCCAGGACCTCTGTAAAATAACGGTGGGCACCTGCAAGATCATGGATGTTGTCAAGAACAGCAGAATGAGTAGCCCTCTGGAGCCTCAGACTCTGTCTGGTGTAAAGTTCCAGACATGCCTGTGCCTCCATGATGGCCCAAAACATACGTCTGGTGACACCTGCTGTGGCACTTCTGCCAGAGGTATGATGGCCAGCAGCCCTCCTATGAGCACCCCAGTACATCTACCTGTGTGGTACCTTGTCAGTCAACTGGCTATGGCTGCTGTGTACAGACACACTTGCCATAGTCCCCACACTGTCCTGTCCCATGCCACCATCCACTAACTGTCCTTCATCTTTGGCCACTGGTGATGGGGTATGTATAAGTATTGAGACTGTGCAGGGATGGGGTGGATAAAAGTGGGATGTCAACCGATGGCACAGCTTCAGCCCCTAGCAACCCTGCCTGTACTTCACCATGTCTATCATCATTGTCAGAGTCTGTATGGACATTAACATCAGTTTGCCTGCAGGAGGGACCCTGACCCACCTCGCCACCTGTGAGGGACAAACAAAAAATGTAATTTAAGACCTGTACATTATGGTTTAACTCTATACACACACACACACACACACACACACACACACACACACACACACACACACACACACACACACACACACACACTTACAGATGAGGTGGCACAAAGATATTACACATACCTCTCTTTACCCAACAGTCAACATGCATGACATATGGCACTCAACAGCATGCACTGCAGCCATACTCAATCCTTGTTACCAACATTATACATCTCTGTGATGCATGAGTTGTGTAAATAGGTGATGCGCCTTCCCTGGAACACACTGCACCCATGTACACAGTATTGCTGTGCACCTATAAAGCACACTGGCATGTACTGTGCACCATACTTCACGAATGTACACACCATTGCTGAATGTTTATATGTATGGCAGTTATGTTTGGTCTGTTTCTCACAGCCCCTATGTGTTTGTCTAACACATACCTGGGATGATATAAGGATTGATGTCAATAGTTAATGCCGGACCTCTGATTTGCAGATCTCATCATCAGCAGTGCATGTATGAGCAATAAAATCCAATTACACTGACAACCTTCAAAGCTTAATGTGAATATGAGGAGTGTATACACCCTTGTTGACATGCCGGCTCTTCCATGATATGCAATGGGGCCACAATACTGCATATGTTAACATTACACACACCTGATATGTGACATATGACATGTGCAATCCAGTGCAGTATCAAACAAATGTGTTAGTCGTGCAGATGCTGAATGAGATGCATACAATATATGGGTTGCATAAGTGTGCACACCCTTAACACAATGGTTTGTTGCAGCACCTAAGTGAACTACAGCAGTCACTATTCCTGGAAGGGGTATACTAGCATGGCCCATCTTCACTTGCAATGATTTGCTCACTCCACCCTACAAATGTCCCCCAACGCTGCCGGATTGCAAGGTCAGCTCATGTGCACAGCCCTTGGAGGTCACACAGTGCCTTCACTATCGCTGTGGAGTCAGGGTTATGTCTGGCACAATTTATGACCTTGACTGTGTTCAGATACTGCCATTCTTAGCAAGTTTTGGATGTATGCTTCAGCTCAGTGTTCTGTTTCAGGATGACACCCCTCCCCATCCTCAGACTTATTGCAGATGCTTGACAACTATGGGCCACAGATGAGTGTTATTTTGCAGTGTTCCACATTCTGAATGCCTTGTCTACTGGCCTAGTTCCTGCTAATGAACAGCAAACCTAAAGGTGTACACTGGCACCAGCAAGGTAAAAATAGGGATGGTGGCCCTGAGGTAGAGTGAGGTGTTGCTTGTGTACCACATGCATCTTTATGAATACTGTCTGTAGGTTTCAGCCTTGGTCTCATGACACCATTACACATTGCAACACATGCCTTTTGGAGACTTGATGTCATGCATATGCCACCTGTAGAGAGCCCTGGATGATGTTTCCTGTGGAACAACTTTTCCGTCTGATTACCCTAACCCATAGGCCACACTTATGCAGATTCCAGGCGATTGTCGACAGAGGTACTGCACAGGCAATATCTGCTAGACATTTGAGTCCCTCAGTGTTGCTGCATGCTTCTGGGCAGCCTCTGTGACCAGTTTGCAACATGAGTTGTCATCTGTTTTGGATGGGTATCTGTTTATTTTCTACATTAATGCTGTCACATACTTCATACACACATACATGACTGTCTGCACTGTTTGCCATGGTATATGCAATTGTGAGATAAGGCTTCTTTTCCCACTCCTGAGTGCTACATTTTGGATATGGGATCCATTTCATGGTTTGTAACATGTGTGCAAGCCACAGCTGCCTCTGTTGCAGGTGAGTGGGCAAATGTCATGGACATACTTCTTGGACAGCAGACCATTAATTGGTGTTGCATTGAGGTCCTGTACTTGATGGAAGATATGTACTCAAGAAGAGTGAATGCTGTCAGTACCTCACAAGCTGCTTCCACAGTATGCTATTTGGAGTGTGTACATACATATGCTTCCAGTATTTGTTAAGGTATGTAACCCCCACATTTGTTGTCCTAACATAGGATTCATTATTACACAGTCATTGCTCATGTCAGGATCACATTACAGGTTGTAAAAGGTGTGGAATGTGGTATTGTGATTTGCCGTTGTTTGGATCAGTAACCGTTGCCATTGTAATAGTGGCGTATACACTGTTGTAGCCACTGTATAAGGATAATGTTTCAGATGTGTCCCTACTATAGGCCATTTGTCCCACCATTATGTTCATCTCTGTCTACACATCTAGCAATGACAGGTTGTTAAGTATATTGCAGGACTCTTACATACCCTTCAGATATGCCACCATGGTGACCACTGTGATGCAGTGCAGTTAACAGCAACAATAAGTGAACATGTACAGCATGCATTATGGGTAGGTGTGATAAATGTGGCCGATGTATTGGCAAACCTGAACAAAACAACTCCATACTCATCATCTACAGGCGGCTTCCCCAGTTGTATACCAGAGGGGCCTAAATAGCTGTGTGAGAGATGTAATGTCAGTAGCCAAACCTGTGGAATTGGCACAGGGTGGGAGCAGCATTTCAGCACATCAACAGTACAAACCCACAATACTAGAGATTATGCCCATCTGTTCATTACTACACTGTAGCAACAGACTATCTTATCTGATATATGCATGAAGATACTTTACATATGAAAATGGAAAAAACAGTGATCTGCTAATGTGCCCTGGGGCCTTACTTGCATGCTCCTCATCCACTGTGTGGGTGCACATACCTCCACAATGCTGTCTTCAGCTTGCTGGCTTGGGTGGTGGTTGGGTGCCCCAAGGGTGGCGAGGAGCTCCTCAGCATGTGTCAGTGGGGACAGGATGGCATAACCCCCACCTGTGGCTAGCTGATCCCTCCTATCTGCAGCGGCATGCTGACAGGCATGGCAGATCAGAACCATGCAGCGATGCCGCACCTGCTCATAATTGCGGTTGTGCAGGCTGACATCATTTACCCTGTGGATGAGCTTGTTCCACAGGGCAGTCCTCTCCTGCAGATCCTGGCCCGTACGCTTGAAGAGAATGGCATAATGGACTATGAGGAACTGGATTATAGCATAATTTTCCAGGGGTGTGTATGCAGGCAGGCATTCCTGGGACATTGTACCAGGAAGACATAAACAGGAAAAAGGTCAGAGGACCTCATACAGTTGTCCATGTGCACATCAACAGGGGGTATTACTTGCAAATAATCCAGACTATACTATAACACTGTAAGCTATCATGAATTGCACATCTTGCATTACACTCCTGGCCCTGACCTGTCCAGTTCCCCCAATGTGGGACACTTAATGCTATAATCCACTACACACCATTCATTTCTGTGTAGAGGGATGACAGTGGCCATCTTCCATGTGGATGGTGTGTGGATGGTGGCATGAGTGTGTTTGACTGTAGTGTGTGATGGGACTGTGAGCACATGCCTGTGTTCATGTAGGAGGCAAACAGATGTACTCATGTCCCATGGAGACTTGCTGTTGTTGCCATAAGTCAGCATTATGTCCATGCTCACCATTGATGTGGGCAGGAATGTGGGTGATGTGCATATCCCCCTGTGCTACTGTTGTGGACAGGGTGCCACTGTTCCCACCTATCCTGTCTGATACAGGTTGCCTGTATCCATGGCATGTGTGTATGAGGTGTGCTTTACCCCCCGTACAGGTTGACTTGTGTTATTGACTCAGAGTGCATACATATGTATAGACATGGTTGCAGTTGGCCTTGGTGGTTTGCATATGTTTTATTTCTAGTCATAGTCAGCCTTACAGGAGGTCACATGTGAACCTACATGCTTGCTTGGATAGAGGTGCACTTGCTTCCAAGTTGTGGCCTGCACCTATGTGTCCCTGTACAGCCACTATAGCAACCTATTACGTGCTTTGTGTCCTGGAGGTGTCCACCAAGGGGGATTACTCTATCGTTGGTGGAGAATGGTTGTACAGCTAAGGTACTGCTGATTTCATATAGCTACAGTGGATATGAAGTGTACACACCCCTATTACAATGCATGGTACTTGTGCAACTGGAACATGACCCCAAAAAAGCACATGCCAACACAATCCCCACCTGTGGTGTGTCCTATAGCCTGCTCAGTTCAAAAAGGAACATAACAATCTGTCCTGTGGAAACATATTGGTTCACAGGTGTGTACTAGACTAATGGCTCTGGAGCCTTTGCAAGGCTAACCCATGGAATTACACTGGCATTGTGCCACCCAACCTTAGTTCCCAGTGCCTTTGTCGAGTAAAGCCACTGGAGTGATCCCTGTGGTGAATTTTCTATTTTCCATCAAGTCATCAAGATTTCTCTTGAAGAGGGCCAGTGAGGTGATTTGCTTGACATGTATGGGAAGACTATTCCATAACATGGGCAGTCTCTGGGTTATGAACCTGTCCCTCCAACATATGGGAAATAATACTCAGTACAGTAAGCCAGTTGAATGTGTGTGGACACCCTTATACTGTTATGTTGTGTAAACACCTGCTGAGATGATTACAGCATCCATTTGTCTTTGTTTGTACTCTAATGTCATTTCACTTCTTCACTTGGCAATGGTTGCTCACCTTCCATGAAACAGCTTTCTTCTTTTTAAAAATAATTTTACAGGTTATGGGTCACATTTGAGGTGAGAAATGTTTTGACATGACTTCCTGTAGTCTCATTGGCATACAGCACACAGACCTGGCATTCCAACAGGGCTGTGTATACTTTGATATCCAGTGTATCTGGATGTTCATATAGTTGTTAGTGGTAGGCATGGACAGTGGGTCATAACACAGTTGTACACTTTTCTAATTACAACCTGATAAGCATGTCTCTTGTAGTACCCATATCAGTGTCATGGCAATGCAACAATCAGTAGCAGTACACATTCTATTTTGTTGTATACTGTGACAGTGATATAACACACATGTGCAACATGCACATGCTATTTTACAGACTGCTTGTGACCCATGTTATTACTTTTGTGCCTTTCAGCTGAACATACACATACATACACATGCTCAGGGGATACCTGGTACACACTTGTGTCTATGTCATTATGGCACACTGTATTTACAGTCTTGCAGCTCAATTATGTGTCTCAACCTGTTATACCAGAACTTCTGTTCATTGGTCCACCTCACTGGGTGACAAAACAGGGAAGTCAGTTTTGATAACGTATCAATATAGCTGCCATAACAAAAGTATATGTGTAAGTGACTTCAGATATCTGTCACAACTGTGAACTTTGTCCAGAAGAACACTGTACAGTTGAATGTTATTAATTCAATATATCCCATGCAGTTTAACACACACATCTGCAACAGTGCTTTACTATGCTCATGCCCTATATAGGTATCCTAAGATTTACAATACAAACATGTAGAATACTCATATTCACAGGTAACATATGGATATGGGCAACATCCCATTAACTGGCCTAGCAGTGGCACAGGCACGACTGTTTGACAGACACTCTAGTGGTTGCCATATGTCAGCTGCCCTTTCCCAGGGTGTGTCAGGCTCCTGAGCTGTGACAGAACCTAGCCACCTTTTAGAGCATCACATGTAGACCAAGCCTAACATTAGGGGGGATATATACAGGTCATTGATATGCCTATTACGAGTTCCTATTGGAACATCGGATTTTCAGTTGTTTGAATCACTAAAGGTCGACCTTTAATGACTGAACAATTGAAAATTTGAAATCGTCAAAATAGACATTGACAAAAAAAAGTAAATGGTTTACACAGCGGGGCAATTCCCCGGCACCCCAGACATAGGGGACTGCACCCCCCACCCCCGATACTTAAATATACAAACTCAGAGATCATGCTACAGGGTAGGAAAGGGAAATCTTCCCTTTCCGCACCATAGTTCATTAAAGTGCGATCTTGGAGTTGGTATATTTAAGTAGCGGGGGGTGTGGGGGGCACAGCCCCCCACCTGGGTGGTGCAGGGGCCTTGCCCCCCTGCTTCAACCCATCAGGGTACACTTTGTTTGTTTTAGTATATATTTTTTTTAATTTCGAAGTTACGGAACTTCGATCAAATGGTGTCAACCATATGGTATTCGATGTTCCATAACTTCAATTTTCTAATAGGTAACTGCCTATTACAAACCTATGAAATTTGTGCATGATACATTTCACATTACCATGACTGTTCTGATGGTGGTGGGGTCTGAAACTCAGGTGTTTGTCATGACTTCATTACTTCCACCTTCAGCTATTTCCCAGAGTAATATAGATGTTTGGAGGAACAGAACAAACAGTATGATAGCTAAATCTTGACATTCTGTGCAGATCTGCACAGTTGACAGCTATGGCCCTCTGCAGACAGAGCCAGATGCTATGCCTATAGCATTTGTTCAGCAGGACATCATAACAGCAAGTATTGATGGGACATATACAGCTTTCATAATCATCTATCCCATTTTTACAGAGCAATTACTACATTCAATTACATGTTTACATGTTCTAGATACCTGCTTTATCTTCAGGTTCCTTCTGTGTACAGGATGTCTTCCTGTTTCGTAATTTGAGGTTTTGTTTTGGTGTGTGTGTGTGTGTGTGTGTGTGTGTGTGTGTGTGTGTGTGTGTGTGTGTGTGTGTGTTTGCCTCTCTCTCTCTCTCTCTCTCTCTCACGGTCTCTCTCCACTACTTGGATTGACCTTGTTTGAGTAGGTTGAAGCATGACTTTTGTAGGTGATGCTCATGTTCAGGTGATGGCCTCTGCATTAAATGCTGTTCCCCACTTGCTAACTGCGTGCAGGCAGCTGTGTAGGTCATCCAATAGCCAATGTCATAGCAACCCACTACTGTAAATAACTACATCATGTGGGTGATGTTCCTTTACCTTTCCTGTATGGAAGACATCCTTCCTGTGTGTGGACAGTGGTGTTACAGACAGCAGGTAACTACATGTCTTACAACAGGATTTGTGGACACAGCCCAACTACATAGGTTCATAGGTTCATAGGTAGGTACTAAACTATCTGCCCAAGGGCATTTATAAGCCTAGCCAGAGTGTGTCAACTTTTGCCACCCCATTGATTAATTAACTGAGCCTCTGTCAAGAAGAGCCAATGAAGTGATCCCTGGGGTGTATTTTCTGTTATCCATCCACTCATCAAGCTTTCTCTTGAAGAGTGTTAGTGAGGGGCTCTGCCTAATGTAGTTAGGAATTTTGTTCCAAAGCATGGGGAGTGTCTGTGATAGGAATATATTCCTCCAGCATGTTCTATTTATTGTTGTGGCGAGGTTTAGCTCACTAGAGCGAGTGGCTCGCGGTGACTTGGATTTCTTTAGGTGGAGCATGTCCATCACCCCTGAGTTGGACTTGGTTTTGTAAGTCAGGCAGAGATCACCTCTGAGTAAGCGATATGCCACTGAGTACAGCTGGAGTTTTTCCAGTCGGGCTGCATAGGACATATGATTGAGACCAGTAATCCTCTTAGTGAGGTACTTTTGTGGTCTTTCCTGCTGTTGGAAGTGTCTTGTGAGATACATCCCAAATGGGGCATTGTACTCTATGATGGGTCTGATGAGTGACAAGTAGAGGGGCCCTATAACTTCTTTATTTCAAGATGCAAACCTGTTTCTATAAGGTTCCATACCTAGGGACAATGTGTGAGTATTGCTGTTATATGCATAGGATACTGCTAGTTTTACAGAGTTTGTGTGTACATGCTAGTTTTCCATGGAATGCAGTCTGTCTGCTTAGCTCTCAACTGTGGGCCTGTCCACATGATGGCCAGAGGATTTGTTGATATGTTTTGTCTGTTGCCCACACAGGTCTTGTTCCTGACATATCAGTGGCATTCTCAGTGTTGATTGCTATCAGGACATGGCAACATCCATTTGTGTTTAAAATGTAGATGTAAATCCAAAAACCACTTGGAAACAAGTAATTTAGCGCTTTCGTTCACTATTTATTTGCTAAACTTCTGAAGAAGTTCACCAAATAAATAGTGAATGAAATCACTAAATTACTTGTTTCCAAGTGGTTTTTGGTTTACATCTACATTTTAGTCATCTAGTTTTTGGTTTCTTGTGTTGGTCATCCATTTGTGTTTCTGACTTCCTATTCCTGAGTAAGGGTATGTTGCAACCAATCCTATTACACCAGCAACTTTCTAAGTGTATAACAGCAATATTTAAAATATGGCCCTGTGTTTCAGCCTCTGTCCTCCACCTATATACCAGGCTTTGTCCAGATGTCATGTAGTATGAGGTTGATAAGTAATGGTCTATCATTATTTAGTGCTGACATACCTGCTATCATTCCAGTGATGTTGTGGACTCCCACACAAGTTGTGGGGTAGGGTCCATACATATGAGGACTACAGCTGGACAAAACATGTGCGACCCTGTACAGTCTGGAGGTCAGTGTATGGAGAACACTGTTATATGTCCTTGTAAGGCATTTTTATAGGGGAGGAGTATTAAATGTTTTTAACCTAGGCTGTTACAACATGTGAGGGATATCAGTAATAAGAAACATTAAAGGTATATGGCTGTACATTTTCATATGTTTTACCATGGGAACGGTGGTGGACTAGAGCTTACAGTCTTGCACACAGTTCTGTTTTTCAGTGTGATAGTGATGTTTTAAGTTGAGCATTGTTATGTAACAGGTACATTTACATTGTGACAACTGATACTTTCCCCCTAGGCCTTTGAATACAGAGTGTAATTGGAGGCTATTGAACTACATTTACATTGTGACAACTGATACTTTCCCCCTAGGCCTTTGAATACAGAGTGTAATTGGAGGCTATTGAACTACATCTGTAATTAAGTGTTGATTAATTCTTATCTTCAAGGCAAGTATGTTTTTCACTTTTGTACTCCTTGAAGGGTTTAGCCTAGAAACCAAAGTATGTTATGTTTTGCAGATTACTGTATCATATATTTTGTTTGAGAGTTGCATTAATCAATTATTATGTATTTCAAACACCTAAATGCTATAAGAAATGGCACAAACTGAAATAGTACAAAAATAAACATTTATACGTTTGCAAACTGTGTGTTGTGTCATGTCCTTTCATTATTTGTGGGTATATGTTTAATGCAATAATTCTCATTTGTAGGAAAGAATCAGACACTGGTCATTTGAAAAGGTGGCAACTGTAGGAATAATTGCTGTTTGATATGCTGTGCACCCTCTATATATACTCTCTTTATATATATATCTATAAGTATTTACATATGTGTGTATATATGGTTCTACCTGACTTAGTCGACAGCGCAGAAGACCGACAACGGAATCCGGAGCTCCAGAAGATCGACAATGAAGAAGACCGACGCGAATCGCGGGTGCCAGAACATCAACAATGCAGAAGACCGACACGACGGATGACACCAACGCCGAGGATGCCGACATGGGAAAAGGCTGTGTGAGTATGCGGTAGTGACAGACGTTAGTGTGCGAGTCAGGTAAGTGTGGATATTGACGGTCTGTTGGGATAGGGGTGGGTTAAGTGAGTTAGGGTTAGGGAGCGATAGGGGTGGGTTAAGTGAGTTAGGGAGCGGGTTAGGTAAGTGTGCGGTAGGGATAGACTTTGGGATAGGGGTGGGTTAAGTGAGTTAGGGTTAGGGAGCGGGTTAGGTAAGTGTGCGGTAGGGATAGACTTTGGGTTAGGGGCGGGTTACGTGAGTTAGGGTTAGGGAGCGGGTTAGGTACTTGTGCGATAGTGACGGACCTTAGGGTTAGGGTAAGGTTTAGTGTGGGTTTGTAAGGATTTTGGTGTGCTTGTGTTGTGTGTGTGGTTTGTGGAATGGGGATGTGTTTTGAATTTTATTGTTGTTATTGTGGTGTGTGCAGTGTATGGGGTTTCGTGTTTGTGTACCGTCGGTTATTTCATTGTCGGGTATGTGAGGTTTCGTGTTAATGGACTGTCGATTATGTGGTGTCGGTGATGTCGTTGTCGGTGTTGTGTGGTTTCGACTATGTCAGGTAGAACCATATATATATATATATATATATATATATATATATATATATATATATATATATATATATATATATATGTGTGTGTGTGTGTGTGTGTGTGTGTGTGTGTGTATGTGTATGTGTATCATTAGAATGTTTAGTGCTTTCACATTTTACATTCCTTATGGTATGGTAGACTGATTGTTCTACATAATATGTTAGAGAAATCATCCCAACATCTTACAGATGAGATGGCTTACTGTTAACTTGTTGTGGCTATGTTGGCAGGGTCCTTGGTTCAAAACTTGCAAGTGCTGGCTATCTTGTTGCAAGGTAGAAAAGTTCAGTGGAGGAAAGGATAATGGCAATCATTACAAAAGATCCCTATTTTGGGCCCCTTCACCCTCATTTACAGTGCCTTTGGTCAGATATTTTGCAGTGAGAGGTTCAGAGTGCGGATCCGATGTCCAAATGCACTACACACACACACACACACACACACACACACACACACACACATATCTATATCTATCTATATGTATATATATCTACACACACATATAGATATATAAATACATTTTCCCTACTGTTGAGTAACTGTACTGCATGATGTGTTTGAGAAAACATCACATATATCTACAGCTCAGATGGCTTAGTGTTAACTTGCTGTGCCTATGGTGTGCAGGGGTGCAGGGTTCTGGGTTCGAAAATTGCAAGGTCTGATTATTTTGTTGCTGGGCCAAACAATGGCTGTTTGACACAGAGTGATTAAGGCACGTTCAAGCAGCTGTAAGTGGGTTTGTGTGGGTTTGCACGGTGGTAAGCAATGTTAACTTCCAGTTAAATATGCTTACAGACAGCCTGAAAGTGCTTAGTCTATGTAGGCACTGCTTAGCACTGCGCAAACAGTCTTAAACTCGCTTACTACTGCTTAAGTGTGCTTACTCCTGCTTACCCCCATGCTAATTTCTTTAAAAGAAAAGAAAAAAGGGGTGATAGGAAAGTGGTGAAAAATGGGGCACGCAGAGAGAAAAACAATAGGGAAAGTAGCTAGGGATTTGCAGGACGGGTGTAGGGAAGGTCCATAGTTGTCCATTTTTTCTTCAGCAACAGCTGTGCCTATAGTGTTGTGAAGCCAATTAAGCCAGATTACATGTGTCTAGTGGACACTTGTGAAAAATTGACACCTATGTATGGGGTGAAATTTTTGGGGGGGAACAGATTGCCTTTTTTTTTTTTAAGGTGAGAGTGGGATATTGGAGAAGGATAGTAAGTATATTTGGGGAGGTAGGTTGGGTAGAAAGGCAGACAAGACAGCATAGAGGGGTGGTATATGACACGTGGTGGGTAAACACCTTGGATGTCAAGGGGTGTTTGGAAATCGGAAGCTCATGTGCCCCCAGATGGAAACAGTAAGATTGAAGTCCCCACCCATGGGCAATCACCACTGCACTTTCACGGCTCCAAAGGTGGTTGTCCTGGGGGCTAAGTAGAAGGGGCAGGCTGCCCCTCTAAATGTGCCACGCGGGCATCAAGCTGGCATAGTAGATCTCCAAACTCCCTTCCCAACCACCAATCCCTAGACCTGACTTTGGGTGACAAGATCCTGTTCACGCCCGCTCCCAGGGGGAGACGAGCCCCATCCCTTGAGGTGGTTCCATCCAAAGGTGGTGCAGGACCAGCAGACCTGGAGGTCCTGGGGTGGATCCCAGGCATGCTGGGGCCCGGTGCCATGGCCAGATGAAGTGGGAGAGGTGGGTCTGCTGGGAAAGGCCTTCCCAAACATGCTATGGTGTTGCATTTTTAGAACATATGTGGGTTAGTAATAGTCAACACAATCCAGGATTAGCTATAACAGCATGCATAGGTATTCCCATTAATCCAAAACACCAGATCTGGAACAGTTGCGTAGCAAACAGAACACATGCATATATGGAACCACAGTGGACATTACAACAGCATGCAGGTTACATTGATAGCAACAGGCCACCAATGATAGTATTTCAACATGGAACATTAATAGAAACACATTTCAATATTTGTTAAAAAGTAGGACATATGTCCCAACAGTAAACATACCCATTGATTTGTGTGTTTAGATTATTGTTGCAGATATGGTGGGGGGATGCCAATTCACAACTTATATATCCTTGCAGTACTCACAACTTTAATGATCATTGCTCTAATCATTACTCTACAGGTATTATTACAATACCCTATACCCTTGGTTTGGGCAGTGGTATGTTTGTCCACAGTGTATACTTCAACTGTCTTATAGCTAAATACTACTTCTCTTACCTGGTAGACCTGTGGAGGGAATGTTTGTTAACACTACCTGACTGTTTCTACACATATTCCCAGATTCCTAGTTGTAATTCTGCACATACCTCTCAATATCTTAATGCACAGCATCCGGACAAAGCTTAACAACATAGGGGTACAAATAGGGACGTATTTTGACTATTGCTCTTATAAACTTTTAGACAGTTGCTAGAGTAACAGGATTTGTTTTAATATACATTTTCTGAATGATTTGAAGTCTGACACTCAAATGTATGTGGTGACTACAATCCTGAGATCATCCCACTGATTTGCCAGGAAAAAAGTGGTACAGGCCAAAAATATGAGCCATATATCTGGATATTCTGGGAAAATCTGTACAGTTGAGAGGTATCATTATACATACAGCTTACTACCTCTCCCAAGATTTGAACCATGGCTTTGTCTGCTAAAAATACAACAATTTCTGTTTTATCAGAGTGAGCTATTTAGACACCGGTGTTTGTTTCTTCAGTGTTTTCTTTCTAAGTCTCTCTTGGTTGTACAATCTGACCTTGTAATTACAATAGTCTTATACAAACATTCCTAGACATATTTTTACGTAGCACAGTGTGAGAAACAGTGGTTGACACAGCAGTACTGTTCTGATATCAGCTGTTGATGAATGCTACATGTCAGACCATAGAATACCAGAGAAAACACTACCACTCCAGAATTTAAAACTTTATTGCCAGGCAGTCACAGTTTTCTTATCTGAAAGACCTGTCAGGGGGGAATGTTTGTTAACACTATCTATTTCTGCACATATTCCCAGATTCCTAGTTAATATTATGTACATACAGCTTACTACCACTCCCAGGATTCAAACCATAGCTGTGTGTACTAAACATACAAGAATTTGAGTTTCATCAGAGTGAGCTATTTACAAAGTGATGTCTGTTCCTTCAGTGTTTTCTGTCTAAGTTTATACTGGCTGTACAATCAGACCTTGTACTTACAACAGTCTTATACAGACATTCCTAGACATATTTTTTATGTAGCACAGTGTGGGTAACAGTGGTTAACACAAAAATACTATTCAGAGACTGCAACACTAAATGCCATACAATACCAGAGTAAACACAACCAGTCCAGGTTTAGAGCTTTATTGCCAGGTAGTTACAGTTTTATTGAAATATCACCTATATGGGACTATTATTGTCATAATGTCTGGTTTATTCAGTACAACCCATACACAGTTTTTATACTGCCAGGTGTATTTCTACTACTTTATATTTATTTGGTATGACTACTACAAGCAGGATTGTTACTCACCAGCCTTGCATTGCAGCCTTTGCAGCCTACTGGTGTGGGCTTCCTGATTCACAGCCCACTCAGAGAAATATTTAGCCATACCTATCCATCACATGCACAGGCTGGACTTTGGTAAACAGTTATTGATATGAATACTTACACACTGCTAGGACATCACCCCTCTGCTTTGCTTCTTGGACCCACTCGTCCAAGAGTTCCCTCTTCCCCTCTTCAAGTCAGCATAGTGGTGCCGGACCTGCTCAACAGTCCGAAGAAAACCAGTGGCACTGGTGAGATCACGTGCAAGACAGTCCCAGTGTTCTGCTTTATATTGGGAGCCCTGGTACTGGCCCTGCAGCAGTCTCTCGTCATGGTTATTTACCAGGAGACCTACCATGACCTTGGACTCCTGTATGACCCAGTGCTGTGCCCAGAAGCACATTCCCTCATCAAATCTGCCATATTGCCTACAGTGGGAAGCTGCAACCAGTTATGAGCTGTATTCTTGCCTGCAGGGTTTAAATGTGGCCAATTTCCCACCCGTTGCCGTGATTGGATGGTTTTGAATATGCTGAGCTAAGCTAAGCTATGGACAAACCTGCTTAGCTAAGGTTGGCAGTGCTTAGAGGGACAGATTCAGCACTGCTTAACAATGGGCAAATCCACTTAGCTGGGCTACTCATTGCTTAACAGTCATATTTATACAAGGCTTACATCAGGTAAGCAGAGCTGTGCAATGCTTACCATTGCTTATTTTTTATTTTGTAGATCTGCTGTATGGGATTGATTCATCATTCATTACATGTTATACATTTGTTTACTGTCCCTGACATCCCCCAATGTGCTTTCATTACATTTATTCATGTGTGACTATACTGTATGGGGCACTTGTGTTTATATGGGGGTTTCACAACTGTATTAAACTGACACCTCACATATGGACCTACTACAGTACTCTGGTTAACAAATATATGTTATTTAGTAGCTAATTATAAAAAAAATGTTTATGTACTGCTTTCACATGTAAAATGCAAATTAGTAACAGTGGAGATTAAACCAGGAACAGCTGCTTCCAAAGCATATGCTCTAACCACTACACTATTACAGTACTGCTTATATTGGATGACTCTTGCTATTTAATGTCTTGCGCTGTTTAAGCTGGACTAAGTATAGCTAAGCAACAGGCACACCCACACAGCTACGCTTAAACTTTATTACATGTTTAAAAAATAATTATCTGTTGTGTTATTTTGTTTGTACCCTTCAGAATATCCCTGCTAATGCTGAACCTGTTATTCTGTCAACTTTCTGCTTTGTGGGACGATTGTCCCTTTTGGCTTTGTCCACATTCCTTACACTGACAGGTTGGGAGATGTGTGCTATATGATTTTGCTAAATGTGTTATTCTATCAACTTTTGCCTTGATAGGGACGATTGTCCCTTATGGCTTTGACCAGATTTCTTATCCTGACGGGTTGGGGGGGGGTGTTATGAGCATTCCCACTCATTTTAAATTGCAGAAAGGCAATTCTGGAGTGCAGGGGGTGTGTATATTGTGTGAGCTCTGCTCTCAGACACACCCCCTGTGCTCATACATGAAACCATGTCCGTTTTAGAGCACGGCAGCACACCTTCATACATATGCATGGCGCGCTGTTGTGCTGAACAGCAACGGTTCCTGCCATGCAGGAATAACATATTCCTGCATGGCTGCTTGCTGAATCCGGGGGATTATTTGGAGATACTATGACTGCTCCCAGTCTGCAGTCATCAGCAAACTTTGTCAGCCGCAGACCTTTAGTTTTTGTTTGTACTTTGGAGAAATAGATTCCAAACAGTAGAGTCCCAGAACTCATCCCTGTGGAACACCACTGGCTACAAGTCTGCTGTTGGAGGCAGATTCTGCTATTTTGACTATATGGGTTCTATCAGGGAGCCTGTAGTGACCCATCTAATGATATAAAGGTTGATACATAGCTGGGTGAATTTGTCAATGATGCCTGAGTGGGATATAGTGTCAAATGCCTTGGCTAGGCGTAGGTAAGCTGTATGCACAGATTTCCCCTTGTCCAGGGCTTGGTGACTGTCTCAAAGAAGTCCACCAGGTTTAACAGGCATGATTTCCCTTTGGCATATCCAAAGTAAGTAGGGTCAAGTGCTTGGAGATTACCTATATCTTTGTTGATGAAGTCCATGATGATTCACTCCATGGCCTTGCGGATAAGGCTAGTCAGGCTAATAAGTCTGTAGTTCCCAGGGTCAGTGGAAGAACCACCTTTGTGCAAGACAATAATGGTAGCCATTTTCCATTCACCTGGGATGAAGCCAGTGCTTAGACAATGACTGAAAAGAGTACCCAATAGTGTTGTTAATTCATAGGTAGGTACTAGGCTCATAGGCTCATAGGTTCATGGGTTCATAGGTAGGTACTAGGCTATCAGCCCTGGGGCCAGTACATATCCAATTCTTATTGGGGCCCATGAAGGATGCAGCCTGGGATGTTATCAGGTCCCATAGATGCTGTGTTCTTGGCCTTAGGGTATTTACTACCTGCTTTTTAGAGATACAAGGTAGAGGACAGGTGGTATGGATATCAAGGGGTACATGTGTCAGGGACAGGGGAGTGAAGTTTTCAAAGAATCTGTCAGCCAGCAGGTTAGCTATGTCAGCTACCAGTCCAGCAGAAATCTGGGCCTTTCCTTTTAGGTTATGAATGTAACTAAAGAATGCCTTATGGTTGTCTTTAGTTGAGGAAGCCAATTTGGATTCATAGTTTGCTTTGGAGGACTTCACAAGAAGTCTTATTCACTTGTCTAAGCTGAGGAGGGAGTATTTCCAGTTTACGGCTAGCTCCGTCTTACTCTTTGATAGCAATTTCCTCCTCATATTGTAAAGTCTGTTAATGGCAGTTGTCCACAAGGCAGGTTTGCTCTTCCTTGAGGAGCATGTTTTGGTCCTATCAGGTATGGCTTAGTCAATACAGCTATACAGGTGTTTGTATAAAGCATTGGTGTAGAACTTGACATTGTTGCCAGTTCAATCTGGTGGGGGTGCAGTGAAGCTATTTATACCATCCTGTAAGAGGTTATAATCTTCTTTGCAGAAGTTTTTTTAGTTTAGTTGCTGCTGGGGTGGGGGGGTCAGGTGTGATAGTTGTTTCAAATGAGACTGATTTGTGGTCAGATCTCACCAGGGACAACCTCACAGTGGGGCTGCTACAGTGGTTCTCCATATTGATTAAGCACCAGATCCAGGATGTTACCACCCCTTGTGGGGGTGTCAACCAGGTGGTCCAGGGCATTGGAGTTAACAAAGTCGAAGAACCTTTGGGCAGGAGAGTTTGAGCATGAGTAATTTACCCAGTCAATAGGCTGTAATGATTTAGACGTTGTAAAGTAGATATTTATGCACTAGAGGAATGAATATTTTCCTGGGTGCCAATCTGTGTCTGTTAAACAGGTAGACCTCTCGCCACTAGAAGACTTAATGCTTTCCTTGATACATTGTTGGTACTATGCTGTTTCTGATAAGCAGCTTCCTGTTGTCTGTTAATAAAATATGTAAAAAAGAACAATAGCCCAGGTAATTGGTTGATGGTTATGCTAACACAACTTATCCAGTAGTTTTCTGTCCTCTATTTCAGCCTGAATCAGCAGAATAACTTTTTGAAATCACTGCAGGATCTTTTACAACATTACTAAAGTATTTATTTATTTATTGTATTTGTTGTTGTTTCCTTACAGGAGTGGTACATTGATCACTATAGACCAGTTACAGGCACAGCTTGCGTGAAGATACTCACAAAAAAAATAAATAAATTCACAAACACAGAGTAATACTAAGCTTATACAAAAAACAAATTCCATATATTTTCAGATACAGCTGTGATGGATACTATGAATTGCATTAATTTTACTGAATATTCTAGAAATATTTGTCTCTGGTATTAAAAGAGTGATTTTTTTTTCCAACTATCACTGACTTCAGCTACCTTGCATCTACATTGTTCCTTCACATCTCAGGGCCACTGCAACTTGGGGGGAATAACCAAGACATATACATTTGCTGGGTTGATTTTGTCCCACTTGATGCTATTAATGTCCCTACAATCAGAGGAGTGAAGCTGAGAAGCTAGGGACTATCATACTATGGATAGCTAGGAGTTTTCATTTTAAGCCATAGACATACTGGGCTAACCCCACCTAAGTGGGCATGCAATAACATCATGAGCAAAATGCCACAACCTCTGCACCCCTATTGCAACACCAACATCTCCCCCACCTTCACAGAGGAGTGCAGGCCTCTTCATTCTTCTCCCTCATCCCATCAGTTCCAACAGGTGCCTGAGCAGTTAGACGAACTCTGGCACTCTGGTTCATGATCAGGGCTTTGTCCCACTAAACCAGCAGAACTGGCTGTGACGTAAGTTAAAGATAAAATAGTACTGAGGAAGCAGCTAGTACATGACCTCAAAAATCATGAAGGCAGTTTTATTACTTTTTCTTTTTCTGTTTTCTTTTATAGCATAATGCAGATATACTGTAAAGTGCAACTGAAGCATGCATTTACAAAATAATTATGAGTTTAACTGGTTACTGGTTTGCTTCCTTTGGTTGACTAATTTCAAAATGGATATGTGCATTATCAGAGTCAGTAGGACTTGTAAAGCAAAATTGTTATAATATATCTGACTCATGATAGTGTCCATTTTCCCTCATGGACATGAATCATTACTCTTTGTTCAGTTACAGGGAGTGGATGGGTTATAGATATACTGTGTTGTAGATATATTATTTCTGACATTATTTTCATAAGTTTAATCAATCCTAAGCAGTGGCAAGAAAGCATATGCTGTGAGTAGGCTGATATGACTCATCCATTGTGAGGTTTGGCATTAAGCACCATCTGAAATATATAGAGATTTTTCTAAGCTGAATCACATAAGTCACACAAATGCACATAATCTTCAAGGTAACCAGAACTGAAATGCACAATTAATTTTGCTTTACATATTAACAATACTAACAGCAACTTACTGTTAAAATGCTAATCATTACAAATGAAAAAGATACTTAGTTATACCTTATAATTCATTTGGCTTGTGTTGATATTCAAATTCTTGCCCTGAAATGTAATAGCTAGAGTTATTCCTGTACCTACATACAGTTTTACAAGTGTGATGTTTTTAATCACATATCAGACAAAAGGAAACAGAGTTTATATATTGTTAACACAAATACAATATATTGACTAATACAAGTCACATTTGACAACAATGTTCAGAAACACCAATAAAGGAAAAATAACACATTTTGCTATGATAAACCCTGGGATTCATCAAGCAGCTGTGCAGGAATAAGTTATTCCTGCACGGCAAGGACTGTTCCTGTTCAGCACGGTAGTGCGTCATGCATATTTATGAAGGAGCGCTGCCATGCTCTAAAATGGACACGGTTCTGTGTACGAGTACAGGGTGTGTGTCTGAGAGCAGCGCTCTCACAATACAGACCCCCCCCTGCACTGCAGAGTTGCCTTTTGGCAATTAAAAATGAGTGAGAATGCTTGTAACATCCCCAACCCATCAAGAAAACAAAAATCTGTTTTCAAAGGCATAAGCGACAATCATCGCTATCAAGCATACCTCACAATTGTACAGATTTTTGCAGAATGACCAGACTTTTGCCTCATATTTTTGGTGTATTCCCCCTAAAATGTGTACATTTCTGGCAAATAGCTGAGGATTGAAGTCATTAAATAATGACAAAACATTTGAGTTTAAGACTCCACACATCCTTCGGAAAATTCATGCTAACATAAAACCTATTATTCTATCAATGTTTTAAGTTTGTAAGGGCATATTTAAAATCTGTCCCTATTTGTCCCCCCATCATTTTAGGCTTTATCCAAATATTTTGCTCTAAGATAGGTTCATAGGTTCATAGGTTCATAGGTTGGTACTAGGCTATCAGCCCTAGGGCCTATACAAGCCTAGCCATAACAATTTCCTGGCTATTTCTTCCCACACTATTTATTTCCATGGACCCCTGTCTAGCAGGGCGACTGATGTGATCCCCAGGGTGAATTTCCTTTCTCCCATCCAATTGTCAAGGTTCCTTTTAAAGAGAGCCAAAGAGGCACTCTGCTTGACATGTATGGGCAATCTATTCCAGAGTCTGGGGAGTCTCTGGGTCAGGAACCTATCCCCCTGGCATGTTTTTTTTATTGTGATGACAAGGTTTAGATCCCTGGAGCGTGTGTCTCTGAGGGATTGAGATTTTTTTAAGTGTAGCATGTCCAACAGCTCTAGGTTTGACATGGCCTTGTATGTTAAGCAGAGATCGCCTCTGAGTAGACGATATGCGACAGAGTATAGCTGGAGATTTTTATGGTGGTCAGTGTAGGGCATCTGCTTTAGGCCTGTGATTCTTTTAGTGAGGTATTTCTGCAGCCTTTCCAGTTGTTGCAGATGTCTTGAGAGGTACATACCAAATGGGGCATTGTATTCTATAATGGGTCTAATGAGGGATGAGTACAGTGGGACAATGACCTCCTTTTTTCTGGATGAAAAGCCCTTAGTGATGAGGTGTGCCACATAGAAGGATTTCCTGACTGTTGTGGCGATGTGGTTATCGAAGATGAGACCACTGTCCACTTGTGTCCCTAAGTCTCTTATCACACTTTTGGTGTTTAGTGTACTGCTACATATATGGTAATTCACGGGTACATGTTTTTTTCCCAAAGGGGATAACTATACATTTCTTGGCATTGAGCTTGAGCCCATGGCTCTGGCACCAAGCATCTGTTTCTGTAAGGCCCTTTTGTAGAGTATCCACATCATTTGGGGATTCAGTAATGCCTCCCAGTTTGCAGTCATCTGCAAACATTGTTAGCCAGAGTCCCTTAGTGTTGGCCTGTACATCAGAGAAGTAGATGCCAAACAACAGCGGTCCCAGGACTGAACCCTGAGGTACTCCACTTGTCACTTGTCTGGAGCTGGATTTGGAGTCGGGTACTTTTACAGTGTGGGTTCTATCAGTAAGCCAGTTAGCAACCCATTGGATGATGTAGGGATTAATGCCCAGCTTAGTAAGTTTATCTATGATTCCAGAGTGGGGGGGGTGGTGTTAAAGGCCTTGGCAAGGTCTAGATAGGCTGTGTGGACCACCTTACCCTTGTCCATGGCTCTGGAGACTGATTCGAAGAAGTCAATCAGGTTCAGGAGACAAGATTGGCCCTTCACGAACCCAAACTGGGTGGGGTCCAGTGTTTGAAGGTTGTCAATGTCTTTGTTTATAAGTTCCATGATAATATGCTCCATGGCCTCACAGATAAGGCTCGTCAGACTGATGGGTTGGTAGTTTCCAGAATCCACATAGCGCACACTTCCCAACCCATCAGAGTAAGGAATGTGGACAAAGCCAAAAGGGACAATTGTCCCACAAAGCAGAAAGTTGATATAATAACAGGTTCAGCATTAGCAGGGATATTCTGAATGGTATAGATAAAATAACACACCAAAACGTTTTTTTTTTTTTTTTTTTTTATAAATGTGATAAAGTTTAAGCGTAGCTGCACGGGTGTGCCCGTTGCTTAGCTACGCTTAGTCCAGCTTAAACAGCACAAGAAGTTAAATAGCAAGAGAGCAAGCAGCCATTCATGGTTTGATCCCCACTGTAACCAATTCACATTTTACATGTGAAAGCAGTACATAAACATTTTTTTTTTAGTATTACTTACTAAATTACATATATTTGTTAACTGGAGTACCGCATTAGGTCCAGATGTGAGGTATCAGTTTAATAAAGTTATAAAATCCCCATATAAACACAAGTGCCCCATACAGTATAGTCACACATGAATAAATGTAATGAAAGCACATTAGGGGATGTCAGGAACAGTAAACAGATTTATAATATGCAATGAATGATGAATCAATGCCATACAGCAGATAGTCTATAAAATAAAAAATAAGCAATTGTAAGCATTGCACAGCTCTGCTTACCAGGTGTAAGGATTGTGTAAATATGACTGCTAAGCAATGGGTAGCCCACCTAAGTGGATTTGCCCATTGGTAAGCAGTGCTAAACCTGTCCCTTTAAGCAATGCCAACCTTAACTAACCAGGTTTGCCCATAGCTTAGCTTAGCTCAGCATATTCAAAACTGCTCAATCACGGCAAAGGGCAGGAAATCTGCCATATTTAAACCCTACAGGCAGGAATACAGCTCATAACTGGTTGCAGCTTCCCACTGTAGGCAGGATGGCAGGAGTTGGAGAGGGAATACGCTTCCAGGCACAGCCCTGAGGCATACAGGAGTCCAAGGTCATGGAAGGATTCCTGGTAAAAAAACAAGATGAGAGACTGCTGCAGGGCCAGTACCAGGGCTCCGAGTATAAAGCGGAAGCCTGGGACCATCTCGCCCATGATCTCAATAGTGCCACTGGTATCCCTCAGACTGGAGAGTAGTTTAGGCACCACTATGCCAACTTGAAGTGGAGAAAGAGAGAGCTCTTGGACGAGTGGGTCCAAGAAGCAAGGCAGAGGGGAGATGTCCCAGAAATGTGTAAGTAGTCATGCCATCACTGTTTACTAAAGTCCAGCGTGTGTATGTGATGGATAGGTATGTCTAAATATAGTCTCTACTTCCTTTACAGCTGCAGCTGAGCGGGCTGTGAATCAGGAAGCCCATGCAAGTGGGCTGCAAAGGCTGCATCGCGAGGCTGGTGAGTAACATTCCTACTTGTAGTAGTCATACCAAATAAATATAAAGTAGTATAAAGTCATTTGGCAGAATAAAAACTGTTGTATGTGTTGTACTGAATAAACCAGACAATATGACAGTAAAAGTCACATATAGGTCATATTTAAATAAAACTGTAACTGCCTGGCAATAAAGCTCTAAATCCTGGAGTGGTTGTGTTTACTCTGGTATTGTATGGCATTTATTGTTGCATCCTCTGATTAGTAATGTTGTATTAACCACTGTTACCCACATTGTGCTACATAAAAAAATGTCTAGGAATGTCTGTATAAGACTGTTGTAAGTACAAGATCAGATTGTACAACCAAGAGAGACTTAGACAGGAAACACTGACAAACTAGACAGCAATATCCAAATAACACACTCTAAGGTCACTTAAATTGTTGTATTTTTAGCAGACACAGCCATGGTTCAAATCCTGGGAGTGGAAGTAAGCTGTATGCATAATCATACCTCTCAACTGTACAGATTTTTATGAATGTCCAGATAATTGGCTCATATTTTCTGCCTGTTCCTCTGTCCCCCTGGCAAATCAGTGGAATGATCTCAGAATTGTAGTCATGAAATAATGACAAACATTTGATTTTCAGACCTCAAAACCTTCAGAAAATTTATATTAAAACAAATCATGTCACTCATGCAACCCTACAAGTTTATGACAACAATAGTCAAAACATGTCCCTATTTGTACCCTAACGTTGTCAAGCTTTGTCCAGAGTGTGTGCATTAAGAGCTTGAGTGGTATGTGCATGATATTAACTATGACTCTGGGAATATGTGTAGAAACAGTCAGGTAGTGTTAACAAGCATTCCCTCCACAAGTCTACCTGGTAAGAGCTGTAAGAATTTAGCTATAAGACAGTTGAAGTATACACTGTGTACAAATATACCACTGCCCAAACCAAGACCATAGGGTATTGTAATAATATAAGTTGTTAATTGGCATCTCCCCCCACCATACCTGCAACAATAATCTAAATACACAAATCAATAGGTATGTTTACACCAAATCTGCTGTTGGGACATATGTCCTATTGTTCAACAAATATTGAAATGTGTTTCTATTAATGTTCCATGCTGAAATACTATCATTGGTGGCCTGTTGCTATCAATGTAACATTCATGCCATTGTAATGGCCACTCTGGTTCCATATATGCATGTGTTCTGTTTGCTATGCAACTGTTCCAAATCTGGTGTTTTGGGTTAATGGGAATATCTGTGCATACTGTTATAACTAATCCTGGATTGTGTTGACTATTATTAACCCATATATGTTTTAAAACTGCAACATCATAGCATGTATGGGAAGGCTGGTCCCAGCAGTCCCATCTCTCCCACCTCAACTGGCAGTGGCACCAGGCCCCAGCATGCCTGGGACCTATCCCGGGACCTCCTTGTCCGCTGGTCCTGCACCACCTTTGGGTGGAACTGCCTCAGGGGATGTGGCTCACCCCCCCTGGGAGCGGGCGAGGACAGGATCCTATCACCTGAAGTCAGGTCTGGGGATTGGTGTGCAGTGAGCTTCGAAGGGAGTTTGGAGATCTGCTACACCAACTTGAGGGCCATGTGGCACATTTAGAGGGTCAGCCTGCCCCTCCTGCTCAGCCCCCAGCACAGCTACCTTTGGGGCCGTGAAAGTGCAGTGGTGACTGCCCATGGGTGGGGACCTCAGTCCCACTGTTTCCATTTGGGTGTTCATGGGCTTCCGATTTCCAAACACCCCTCTCCATCCCAGGTGTTTATCCCTCACATGTGTCATATACCACCCCTGTATGATGTCCCATCTATCTTGTCTGTCTTCCTACCCAATCTTCCTCCCCAAATATACCTACTATCTTTCTCCAACATCCCACTTTCACCTTAATAAAAAAGGGCAATCTGTTTCCCCCCAAAAAAAATTGCTCCATATATAGCTGTCCATTATGCACATGAGTCCACTGTACACATGCAATCTGGTATAATTGGCTTCACAACACATTATTGTTGTCCTCACCCCTCTCTCAGGGATTTGACTGTCCAAATTTACCTCCAAATTCAGTACATATGCACAGCTGTTGCTGTAGAAGAAATGGACAGCTATGGACCTTCCCTACACTCGTCCTGCACACCCATTTTTCGCCACTTTCATATCACCCCTTTCTTCTTTTCTTTTAAAGAAATTAGCACAGGGGTAAGCGGGAGTAAGCACTTTTAAGCAGTAGTAAGCAGGTTTAACCTTGTTTGAGCGGCGGCAAACAATGGCTACACAGATAAAGCACTGTCAGGCTGTCTATAAGCATATTTAACTGGAAGTTAGCATTGCTTACCATCATGCAAACATATGCAAACCCGCTTATAACTGCTTAAAAGTGCCTTAATTACTCTGTAGACAACAGCCCTTCTGCCCAGCAACAACACAATCTGCCCTTGCAAGTCTCAAACCCAGAACCCTGCACACCGTAGCTGCAGTGATTTACCACTAAGCCATTTGTGCAATACTTAAATGTAATATTTTCTCAAAAATATCATGCAGTGCAGTCATTCAACAGTAGGGAAATTGTATTTATATATGTAGATGTATGGATGTATGTATGTATGTGTAGATATATACATATATATATATATCTATATATATATATATTTATATATATATATATATATATATATATATATATATATATATATATATATATATATATATATATATATATATATATATATATATATATATATATATATATATATATATATATACACACATATATATGTATATATGCAGACATAAGTGTATGTATATATATATGTCTCTCTCTCTCTCTATATATATATATATATATATATATATGTATATATATATATATATATATATATATATATATATATATATATATATGTGTGTGTGTGTGTGTGTGTGTGTGTGTGTGTGTGTGTGTGTATTTATATATATATAAATATATATATATATATATATATATATATATATATCTATATATATATATGAATTGCATTTTCACATTAGATCCACTTTCTGAACCTCTCACTGTAAAACATCTGACCAAAGGCACTGTTAATGGGAGCGAAGAGCAAAATACAGATATCTTGTAATTATTGCCATTATCCCTTCCTCCACAGCTAAACTGATCTGCCTTGCAACACAATAACCAGCACATGCAAGTCTTGAACCCAGGACCCTGCACAACATAGCCACAACAAGTTAACAGTAAGCCATCTCAGCTGCAAGATGACAGGATGATTTCTCTAACATATCATGCACAACAGTCAGTCTACCATAGGGAATGTACAATGTGGAAGAAGTAAACATTCCAATGATACAGATACACACACATACACACATATATATGGATACATATATATATATACATATATATTCATATATAGAGATATATATGTGTATATATATATATATATATATATATATATATATATATATATATATATATATATATACACATGCATACATACACATATAAATACATAACTACTTATAGATATGTATAAAAAGAGTATCTCTAGAGGGTGCAAATCATATCAAACAGCCATTATTCCTACAGTTGCCACCTTTTAAAATGGCCAGTGTTTGATTGTTTCCTACAAATGAGAATTATTGCATGAAACATATACCCACACACAATGCAAAGGACATGACACCACACACATTTGCATACATGTGTTTATTTGTGTGCTATTTCAGTTGTTTATGCCATTTCTTATAGCAGTTAGGTGTTTGAAATACATAACTGATTAGTGCAACTCTCAAAAAAAAAACATATGATACAGTAATATGCAAAACATAACATACTTTCCTGTCCAGGCTAAGGCCTTCAAGTAGTACAACAGTAAAAAAAACACTTGCCTTGAAGATAAGAACCAATCAACTCTTAATTACAGATATAGTTCAGCAGCCTCCATTCACACTCTGTACTCAACCCCTAGGGGTAAAGGTATTAGTTGTTTCAATGTAAATGTATCTGTTACATAATATTCATAACAATGCTTAACTTAAAACATCACTATCACACTGACAAACAGAACTCTGTGTAAGACACCACCACTGTTCCCATGGTGATACATATGAAAATGTGCAGCAATATAGCTTAATTTTTCTTACTACTGATATCCCTCACATGTTGTAACAGCCTAGGTTAAAAACATTTAATAACCCTTACCCATAAAATATCTTAGAAGGGCATATAACAGTGTTCTCCATACACTGACCGCTGGACTGTACAAGGTTGCACCAGTTTTGTAAAGCTGTAGCCCCCATATATATGGAGCCTGTCCCACAATTTGTGTGGAAGTCCACAACATCACTGGAATGATAGCAGGAATGCCAGCAGTAAATAATGATAGGCCATTACCTAACAACCTCTTACTGCATGACATCTGGACAAAGCCTGGTATGTAGGTGGAGGACAGAGGCTGAAACACAGAGGCATATTTGAAATATGGCTGTTATACACCGTGAAAGTTGCTGGTGTTACAGGATTGGTTGCAACATATCCTTACTCAGGAATATGAAATCAGAAACACAAATGGATGTTGCCATGTACTGATAGCAATCAACGGAGAGAATGCCACTGATATGTCAAAGACAAGACCTGTGTGGTGAGCAGACAAAACATAACAGCCAATCCTCTGGCCATCATGTAGATAGACCCACAATTGAGAGCTATGTAGACAGACTGCATTCTATGCAAAACTAGCATGTACACACAAACCCTGTAAAACTAGCAGTATTCATTGCATATAACAGCAATATTCACGCACTGTCCCAAGGTCTGGAACGTTATATAAACATGTAGTTGGCCTGTATCCGCAAGTCCTGTTGTAAGAGGTATTGCTACCTGCTGTCTGTAATGCTGCTGCCCACACACAGGAATGATGTCTTCCATACAAGAAAGGTAAAGGGACAACACCCACATGATTTCGTCATTTATAGTAGTGGGTTGCTATGACATTGGCTACTGGAAGTTCTACACAGCTGGCTGCATGCAATTAGCAAGTGGGGAACACTAATTGATGCAAAGGCCATTATCTGATCATGAGCATCACCTACAAAAGCCATCCTGCAACCTATTCAAACCAGCTCAATCCCTGTAGTGGAGAGAGAGAGAGATATATATATAGAGAAAAAAAATAATGTTAAAAAACAAAAATACTACAAAAAAAAACAAGGAAGAGATCCAAGTGGTACATAGAAGATAGCACAATAATAAAACAGGTATGTGAAACATGTCAGCATATAATTGAATGTAATACTTGATCTGTAATAGTGGGATAGATGATGTTGAAAGATTTATATGTGCCATCAAGACTTGCTGTAATGATGTCCTGCTGAACAACTGCTATGGACATAGCATCTGGCCCTGTGGGCAATGGGCCATATCTGTCAACTGTGCAGATCTGCACAGAATGTCAAGATTTAAGCCACCATAGTGTGTGTTCTGTTCTTCCAAACATGTATATTAGTCTGGCAAATAGCTCAAGGTGGAAGTAATGAAGTCATGATAGACATATGAGTTTCAGACCCCACCACCTTCAGAACAGTCATGGTAATGTGAAATGTATCATGCACAAACATCATAGGTTTGTAATAGGCATATCTACAATCTGTCCCAGTATATCCCCCCTAATGTTAGGCTGTGTCCACATGTGATGCTCTGTTTCATAGCAAGGCAGAACAGTGCAACTGTGGAGGAAGGAGGTTCAAAGTGTGGATCCATTGTCTGAATGCACTCTATATATATATATATATATATATATATATATATATATATATATATATATAGACATGTATATCTACATATATACAGGCACACACACACACACACACACACACACACACACACACACACACACACACACACACACACACACACACACACACACATATATATATATATATATATATATATATAAAATACATTTTCCCCACTGTTGAATGACTGTGCTGCATGATATGTT
The DNA here is from genome assembly GCF_019279795.1 of Protopterus annectens. Lineage (NCBI taxonomy): Eukaryota > Metazoa > Chordata > Ceratodontiformes > Protopteridae > Protopterus > Protopterus annectens. Next base: position 664,180,730 of record NC_056726.1, on the reverse strand, counting down.
TCAGAAGCCATCACACATATCTGCATGGCTTAGTGGTAAATTGCTGTGGATATGGTGTGCAGGGTCCTGGGTTAGACACTTGCAAGGGCTGATAATTTATTTGCTGGCCAGAACAAGGGCTGTTGGATAAAGTGTGATTAAGGCACCTGTAAGCAGTTGTATGCAGGTGCGAAATGAACAGTTATGTATGGTGTGAAATTCATGTTGGGAACAGATTGCCCTTTTTTTGTTAAGGTGAGAGTTGGATGTTAGGAAGGATAGTATATCTGGGGAGGTAGGTTGGGTCGGAAGACAGACAAGGCAGCATACAGGGGCGGTATATGACACATGTGGTGGGTAAACACCTTGGACGGGGAGGGGTGTTTGGTAATTGGAAGCCCATGAGCCCCCCAAATAGAAACAGTGGGACTGAGGTCCCCACCCATGAGCAGTCACCACTACACCTTCATGGCCCTAAAGGTGGCTGTGCTGGGGGCTGAGCAGGAGGAGCAGCCTGATCCTCTAATTGTGCCTTGAGAGCCTCAAGCTGGTGTATTAGATCCCCCAATTCTGTGCAGAGCTCCCTATGCACCAGACCCTGGACTTGACTTCAGATGACAGGATCTTGTCTGTGCGTGCTCCATGTGGGGGGGGAGCACCATCCACTGAGGTGGTTCTACCTGAAGGTAGTGCAGGACCAGCAGATGAGGAGGTCCTGGGGTGGGTCCCAGATGTTTTGTGGCCTGTTGCCATGGCCAGATGAGGTGGGACAAGTGGTTCTGCTGGAAACAGACTTCCCAAACATGCTACTGCGCTGCAGTTTTAGAACATACGTGGGTAGTAATAGTCAATACAATCCAGGATTAGTTATAACAGCATACATAGATGTTCCCATAACCCAAAACACCACATTTGGAGCAGTTGCATAGCAAACAGAACACATGCATATATGGAACCACAGTGTCCATTACAATGGCATGCAGGTTACATTGTTAGCAACAGGCCACCAATGATAGTGTTTTGACAGGGAACCTGAATAGAAACATATTTCAATATTTGTTGCACAATAGGATACATGCCTCAACAGTAGGTTTGGTATAAACATACCCATTGATTTGTGTGTTCAGATTATTGTTGTAGATATGGTGGGGGGATTTCAATTAACAACTATTATATCCTTGCAGTATGAGGTCCTCAGACCTTTTTTCCATTTTATGTCTTCCTGGTACCATGTTCCAGGGACATCTCCCTGCTTATACTCCACAGGAGAAAGAAATAATAATCATCTACCTTGTGCATCACCACAGAACCCTCTTTGGGCATACAGCCCATGATCTGCAGTAGAGGACTGCCCTGTGGAATGAGCTTGTCCACAGGGTAAACGATGTCGGCCTGCATAACCACAGTTATAAGCAGGTGCGACATAGCTGCACTGAGCTCATCTGACATGCCCGTCAGCATGCTGCTACAGTTAGGAGGCAAGGGCTAGTCACAGGTGGAGGTCATGCCATCCATCCCCCACTGACACATGCTATGGAGCTCCTCACCATCCTTGGGGCACCCGCTCACCAGCCAAGCCAGAAACCTGATGATAGCATTGCGGAGGTGGGTGCTACCCACACAATGGATGAGGAGCATGTAGGTAAGGCCCCAGGGCACATTAGTAGACCACTGTTGCTTATCCATTTTCATCTGTAAAGTACCTTCATGCATATGTCAGATAACATAGTCTTTTGTTGAAGTGTAGTAATGAACAGATGTGCATAATCTCTAGTATTGTGGGTTGGCACTGCTGATGTACTGAAATGCTGCTCCCACCATGTACCAATGCCACAGTTATGGCTACTGATATTACATCTCTCACACAACTATGTAGGTCTCCCTGGTATACCTCTGGGGCAGCAGCCTGTAGCTGGTGAGTATGGAGTTTTTTGTTCAGGTTTGCCAATACACTGGCCATGTTATGGCCATGCTAATTGCCATGCACTCATTTAACACACCTACCCAAAATGCATGCTGTACATGTTCACTTATTGCTGCTGTTAACTGCACTGCTTCACAGTGGTCACCATGGTGGCATATCTGAAGGGCATGTAAGAGTCCTGCTGTATACCTAACAACCTGTCAGTGCAAGATGTGTGAACAGAGATGAACATAATGGTGAGAAAAATGGCCTACAGTGGGGACATGTCTGAAACATTACCCTTATACAGTGACTACAAGAGTGTATACACCACTATTACAATGGCAACTGTTACAAATCTACACAACAGCATATCACAATACCACCTTCCAAACCTTTTAGAACCTGTGATGTGATCCTAACATGAGCAATGAATGTGTAATATGGAATCCTATGTTAGGACAACAAATATGGAGAATACATACCTTAACAAACACTGGAAGCATATATGTACACACACTCCACATAACATATTGTGGATGCAGCTTTTGAGGTGCTGACAGCATTCATGCTTCTTGAGTACGCACCTTCCATCAAGTACAGAGGCTCAATGTCACACCAAGTAATGGTCTACTGTCCAAGAAGTATGTCCATGACATCTCCTCACTCACATGCAACAGAGGCAGCCGTGGCTTGCAGACATCCTGCAAATCATGGAATGGATCCAATATATCCAAAAGGTAGCACTCAGGAGTGGGAGACGTAGTCTTACCTCACCATTGCATATACCATGGCAAACAGTGCAGACAGTCATGTATGTGACTATGAAGTATGGGACAACATTAATGTAGAAAATAAACAGATGCCCATGCAAGACAGATGACAACACATGTTGTAACCTGGTCATGGAGGCTGCCCAGAAACATGCAGCGCCACTCTGGGACTTCCAGGAACGTCTAGCAAGTACTGCCTGTGCAGTATCTGTGTTGACAATTGCCTGGACTCTGCATAAGTGTGGCCTATGGGTTAAGGTAATCAGAAGGAAGAGTTGTTCCACAGGAAACATCATCCATGGCTCTCTACAGGTGGCATATGCATAACATCAAGTCTCACAAAGGCATGTGCTCCAGTGTGTAATGGTGTACCGAGAACAAGGCTGAAACCTACAGACAGTATTAATAAAGATACATGTGGTGCACAAGCAAAACCTCACTCCACCCCAGGCCCACCATCCCTATCTGTACCTTGCTGGTGCCAGTGAACACCTTTAGGTTTGCTGTTCATTAGCAGGAACTAGGCCAGTAGACATGGTGTTCTGAAATTTGAACACTGAAAAATGACACTCATGTGTGGCCCATAGTTGTCAAGCATCTGCAAAAAGGCTGAGGATGGGGAGGGGTGCCAACCTGAAACACAACAGTGAACTGGACCATACATCCAAAGCTTGCTAAGAATGCCTGCATCTGAAGACAGTCAAGGGCATGAATTGTGCCAGACATAACCATGACTCCACAGCAATAGTGAAGGCACTGTGTTACCTCCAAGGGCTGTGCACATGAGCTGGCTTTGCAATCCGACAGAGTTGGGGACATTTGTAGGGCGGACTGACTAAATAATGGCAAGTGAAGATGGGCCATGCTAGTATACCTCTTCCAGGAATAGTGACTGCTGTAGTTCCCTTATCAGGTGCTGCAACAAACCATTGTGTTAAGGGTGTGCACACTCATGCAACTCACATATTGTATGCATCTCAACCAGCATCTGCACAACTAACACATTTGTTTGATACTGCATTTGATTGCAGAGGTCATATGTCACATATCAGGTGAGTGTAATGTTAACAAATGCAGGATTGTGCCCCATTGCATATCAGGGAAGAGGCTGGCATGTCAATAAGGGTGTGTACACTCCACATAGCCACAGTAAGCTTTGAAGGTTGTCAGTGAAACTGGATTTTATTGCTCATACATACACTGCTGATAAGATCTGCAAATCAGAGGTCAGGCATTCACTATTGACATCTATCCTGATATCAACCCAGATATGTGTCAGACAAATACATAGGGGCTGTGTGCAACAGAGCAAACATAACTGCCACACATATACACATTCATCAGTGGTGTGTACACTCATGAGGTATGGTGCACAGTACATGCCAGGGTGCTGAACAGGTGCACAGCAATACTGTGTATATGTGTGCAGTGTGTTCCAGGGGAATGGGCATCACCTACTAGCACAACTCATGCATCAGAGAGATGTATACTGTTGGTAACAGGGATTGAGTGTAGCTGCAGTGCATGCCGTTGAGTGACATATGTCATGCATGTTGACTGTTGGTTAATGAGAGGTTTGTATAATATCTTTGTGCCACCTCACCTGTAAGTGTGTGTGTGTGTGTGTGTGTGTGTGTGTGTGTGTGTGTGTGTGTGTGTGTGTGTGTGCGTGTGTGTGTGTGTGTGTGCGCGTGTGTGTGTGTGTCTAGTGTGTGAGTGTGTGTAGAGGTAAGCAATGGTGTACAGGTCTTAAATTACATTTTTTGTTTTCCCCTTACAGGTGGTGAGGTGGGTTAGGGTCCCTCCTTCTGGCAAACTGATGTTAGTGTCCATACAGTCTCTGACAATAATGATAGGTATGGTAAGGCACAGGCAGGGTTGCCAGGGACTGAAGCTGTGCCATCGATTGACATCCCACTTTTATTCACCCCATCCCTGCACACAGTCACAATGCCTATATATATATATATATATATATATATATATATATATATATATATATATATATATATATATATATATATATATATATATATATATATATATATATCCTATCACCAGTAGCCATAGGTGAAGGACAGTTAGTGGGTGGTGGCATGGGACAGGACAGTGTGGTGACTATGGCAAGTGTGTCTATACACAGCAGCAGCCATAGCCTGATGGAGGTACCACACAGGCAGATGTACAGGGTTGCTCATAAGTGGGCTGTTGGCCATCATTCCCCTGGCAGAAGTGCCACAGCAGATCTCACCAGATGCATGTTTTGGGCCATAGGCACAGGCTCGTATGGAACGTTATACCAGACAGAGTCTGAGGCTCCAGAGGGCTACTCATTCTGCTGTACTTGACAACAACTGTGATCTTGCAGGTGCCCATAATTAGTTTGCAGAAGTCCTGGATAGACGGTTGGGTGAGATGGTGAAAATCCTTGACCATGCAATGTCTGTGTTAGAGCACGTTTGGAGTAGGGCAACAGCCAAATGGATGTAGGTCAGCAACACCAACATGTGGAGGTCTACATGGATGTGCAACAAGTCACAGCCGCTCCCGTAGTAGCAGTACCAGCACCAGCACTGCAGGGAGTGCTGTCCACACCACAACACAGCAGGCCACATGCACGTGGTCCTGTCTGGTCCCAATAGGGACCCAGATCCAGTGGACATTTGTCATCATCAGGGGAGAGTACCTCATCTGGGCTTGTACCTGGTAGTACCCATAGAACCCCTGCCAGGCACAGTTCTCGTGTCCATGGCTGGAGACTGTGAACTGTACACCCTGCCATGTACGATCTGCAGTTGTTCAACAAACCCCTATATAGGGCAGCCACATGGCAGAACTGTGCGCATACACACACACACACACACGCACACACGCACACACGCACACACGCACACACGCACACACACCACCATCACAGCTAGGGCACCTTCATACCTACACACACCACATCTGCACAGCCCAGTTGATAATGAAACCCTCTAACACGCACACATGATGTCAACCAAACGTCTCAGCCTAGGTTTCTGGTAAACCTACAACACACCCTGTGCATATGATGCTAACTGTGCTACATTCCTGTCATCCATAACATTGATGCAGGGACAGGCTAATATGGTTCTGATGCACAGGGGGAATGTACTAAGGTTTAGCAATGTAATGCTGTGTAACATGCTTTCAGCTCGAAAGTTTAATGTTTACATATTAGGATGTGTAGCTGTCCAGCCATGATGCATTAAAGCTGTTATTAACACTGACTGTGGTCTCCATAATGTTTTCAGTTTGTGTTGCAGGTGTCTATATGTCAGTAGGATGTTGTTCTGCTGTTGTTTCCTACTAGGGCTATAGCACTCTGGTGACACATTGACTGTGTCAAATCCTGATACAGCTGAACACAAGTAACAGGTCTGTATAACAGTTACTGCATTTGCCACATGGCTGACAGGTCTAAGGGGTGTATACAGGTGAGTGCATGGTGGCTGATGTCAGCAGCCCTTCTACAGTGGACAATGGTAAGTGTACTGGGTGGCACACACCACATATTTATGTATAACACACACACACACACACACACACACACACACACACACACACACACACACACACACACACACACACACACACACACGGTTTGGTGTTGATGCAATACACAAAGAATACTCTATACATGAATGTACTTAATTTTACAGTGAACCCATTTTAGCCTATGTAATTCCACCAAGACAAAATAGGCAAAGCATTACATCAGTAAATAATCAGTCTGCTAGTTTAATGTCATTGAAGATGGTAATGGCAGGGTATATGTCCTCTTCCCTAATGTAGTCTAATCCTGGAGTTGATAAACATAGATGTGCTGCTGTGGGTGGCACAGCCCTCCAGTTTGGAGGGTGTGGGGTGGCATAGAACCGTACATAGTGTGAATTAAACTACTTAACCTGTTAACATAAACTGTACAGTATTACATCAGACTAAGCAGAGGGATACACACAACAATAACCCCAATGAGGGTGGCTGTGCCCACATCATCCACAACCAACTATATATACCAACTCCAGTATCGCTGTACAGCAGTACAGTGGGAAGAGAGCATTTACATATCTACTACTAGTTTTGATGGAATTAATTTCCACAAGATGATTCCTTTGAAATGTTAGCATTTGCCAGTCAGTTCTCGTTAAGATGACCTCCTGGAACATGTATTTTCTGCAAACTGAAGTAAATCCCTTGACATACACACACACTTACTTGGCAAGACTGAGAGTAGAACCCCTACCTAGGTACCTTTTGCTACTAATGTGTTTGGCCTTAATTGCACACACCACACAGCTTTTAGGATGAGGTGTGTCCCGAGTTTCTTGTTAAGTGAAAAACATCACCAGGCCTTGTACAGTATAGTAATGAGGGATGTACTGGGTGTTAATGAACAATACATAGTATGACATACTGTCATATACACATTGACTAACACATAACAGTCATAGACACATCTGAGAGACCTGGGTTTATCAGTGCTAACTTCCTTTTTAGCAAGTTCATTCCGTTACAGATAATTTGCACACAGCACATGCATCATTGGGCTGGATAGTGTAATCAGTTACCTGTATGGTTGATGGTGACAGTGGTCTTCATGCAGTGGACCTTGGGACATGTACTGGGGGTATCATGGTGTAAAGACAGTATACCCAGCACCCACATCCTACAATTGATATTTTACTCACTGAAACCCACTATAATACTCTGACATACCCACAATCACACATTGACCAGGATTGCAATACAACCCCTTGTCTATCTCATCAGTATGACTACAGGGATATGCATTTATTGCACATGCCACAGGGATAGTAGGGTGAGAGTTTGGCATGGCTCTCCTAATGTCAGCAACATCACTATCCCTTAAAATGTATGGCAAGATTATTGTATTTGGAGAATTTGGCCTCAGAATGCTGTATCCTACAAATATACACACTTGCACACATACACACACTTCCCAAGACTCAGACGGTAACTCATACCTATCTACCCATATGTACAACAGTGTTGTGCTAGTACAGCAAGCTCCAGGTAGCCCATAGGCTGAAGAGTGTTACAAGGTACATTTAATGTCCATTACAGCAGCAGCCATTTCTAACTTTGGCAATGGGGGGAGTAGTGGGTTAGAAGGCCCTCAGGGTATTATGAACTACAAAATTACAAACACACAGACACTGTTATTCTCAGTAATGCACACTGATACATTTGTCAGTACTGGGGTCCATAGATGCAGGTGTTCCTAGGTGTGTGCCAGGATAATGTCCATGGAGAGATGAGAAGAGTAGGGGATGTGGGCACAGTGGTATCATGCCACCTAACATTTGTTAGCAGGCCATCTATCAACTGATGCCACTTGAGTGATCCCCAGGGTGACAGTTAATTGCAACATCCAATCATCTAGTTGTCCCTTGCAGAGGGCCAGTGAGGTGCACCAATTGACATGTGTGCAACATGTATTACATAACATGGCCAGTGTCTGGGTTGGAGACCTGTAACCAAGCATGTTCTGTTGACTGTGATAGTCTAGTTGAGGTATCCATGGCATGTGGTGCATATAGGATGGGGTTTCCTAGCTGTGGCATTCATAACACAGCTGGGCAGACATGTCAGTGTCTGTCAAGCATAGATTGCCTGTAAGCAGCCAAGATGGATACCTGACATCTGTACAGAGGACAGACAGAAATCAGCTAGCCAACAGGTTATGCATTAGGATGAATGTTTTGACATATAGGTATGACATTACTACAAGACAGCAGCCATCAGTGACATCCTTTACACATAGTAGTCTCCAGTTAATATCCACATATCTGATAAATATCCAGTAGCACATACTTAATACATAGCTCACACACCAAGAACACGATAATCAGTACTCAGAGTCCAGCTTTCCATGCAGGGTGTATGGTTCCAGTACTACAATCTGCAATCTACTCTTACTTACGTAAGCACTGTTATCAGTAGTAACATAATGATACAGTACATGCAAGTGTGACTGCATATAACTTGGGATACTACCCATGTATGAAACACATACAAGAGAAAAGATTGTTGTACCAGCCATATATACTCAGGTGTCACATACAGTATACTCACACCCCTTGCTACTGTAATGACAGCAGATAGAAGCATGTTATGTAGATGGAATTAAATACACTTATTAAAGATGTCATTACTCTGCTATTTTCTCAGTCTGGAATGTGATCACTGGTTACCAAGGCTAAGCTATGCTTAGCAGGAGTAAGCATTGCGTAAATGTAAATGCTAAGAACATTTGCGCAGCGGTAAGCGAAGCTGACATGGCATAAGCACCTTTTCATTTACCTGTACGTTAGCAGCACTTACCATTGGGCAAACCTGAACAAACTCACTTAAAGCTGCTCTTAACTGCCTTAACCACTCTATATACAACAGTCCTTGTCCTGCCTAGCAACAAAATAAACAACCCTTGCAGATCTTGAACCCAGGACCCTGTACATTATAGCCACAGCAGTTAACCACTAAGCCATCACAGATCTGAAGACGTTTGTTGTTTTTTTTTCAAATATATCTGTCAGTACACATACTGAATAGTAGTGAACAAGTGTTTTGACTTCTACAATTGTGTAGTACTTGTTAGTGAAAATAGTGTTGAATCAGTATGCTGTTTTATCTAAATATACAAATATCAGATAAATATGGTGGGATACATCGGGAAAGGTATATACAACAATCATGTTTACACATAACAAGGATATGGATATATATATATATATATATATATATATATATATATATATATATATATATATATATATATATCTGTAGATATATGTATACATGTACATGCACACACACACACACATATATATATATATATATATATATATATATATATATATATATATATATATATATATATATATATATATATATATAGGTTCATAGGTTCATAGGTTCATACTAGGCTATCTGCCTTAGGGCATTTATAAGCCTAGCCAGAATGTGTTTGGCTTTCGCCACCCATTTTAAATTTATTTTGCTATGCCCATTTTCAAGGTTAGTATACTGTGCCTCTGTCTAACAGTGACACAGAAGTGATACCCGGGGTAAACCTACGATCTCCCATCCACTCATCAAGATTCATCTTGAAGAGAGTCAATGAGGGACTCTGCCTTACCTGGACTGGGATTTTATTCCAGAGTGAAGGAAGCATCTGGGTTATAAATCTGTCCCTCCAGCATGTCCTATTTATTTCAGTGCTGAGGTTCAAGTCTCTCGAGCGCATAGCTCGATGGGATTTGGATTTTCTGAGGTGCAGCATGTCCATTAATTCCGGGTTGGACATAGCTTTATACATCAGGCACAGATTGCCTCTGAACAGGCAGTATGTCACTGAGTAGAGCTGGAGTTTCTTTAACCGGGCAGCATATGGCATCTGTTTGAGCCCTTTGATCCTTTTGGTGAGGTACTTTTGGGGTCTTCCCAGTTGCTGCAGGTGTCTGGTAAGGTACATCCCAAAAGGGGCATTGTACTTAATTATGGGCCTAATGAGGGATGAGTAAAGAGGCACGGTGACCTCCCCTGATCTAGATGTGAATCCCTTCATGATTAGGTGGGCTATATAAAATGTTTTTCTAACCACTTTGACCACGTGGTTATCAAATGAGAGATTGCTATCAACTTGGGTCCCCAGGTCCCTAATTACTTCTTCTGTACTTAATGGATTACCACCTATGTGGTAATTTGTGGGCACTTTGTTTTTGCCAAAGGGGATGACTATACACTTTTTGGCATTTAGCTTGAGGCCATGGCTCTGGCACCAGTTGTCTGTTTCTATGAGGCCCTTTTGGAGGATGCTTGTGTCAGCTGGAGAGTCGATTATGGCGCCAGTTTGCAGTCATCTGCGAACTTGGTCAGCCACAGTCCTTCCGTGTTGGCCTGTACCTCCGAGAAATATATACCGAACAAGAGCGGTCCCAGGACTGAGCCTTGTGGGACACCACTTGTAACTGGTTTGGAGTCTGACATGGCTGCAGCAATTCTAACCATGTGGGTTCTGTCCTTGAGCCAGTTTGCAATCCATCTAATGACATAGGGGTTTATATTTAAGCTGGTGAGCTTATCTATAATGCCCGAGTGAGGTATTCTATCAAAGGCTTTTGTGAGGTCCAGGTAGGCTGTGTGGACCACCTTCCCCTCGTCAGTGGCCTTGGTGACTGTTTCAAAGAAATCAACCAGGTTTAAGAGGCAGGATCTGCCCTTAACAAAGATGAACTGGGTAGGAGCCAGTGTCTGTAGGTCCCCAATATCTTTATTTATGAGGTCCATGATGATCCTTTCCATAGCTTTGCAGACCAAGCTAGTCAGGCTTATGGGGCGAGAGTTTCCAGGATCCGTTGAGGCACCACCTTTATGGAGAGGGACCACTGTTGCTGTACACCACTCTTTGGGCACATATCCTGTAGTAAGGCTGAGATTGAACAGTAGTTTTATGTTTGGGTTTAGCTCTTCTTGAAGTTCATGTAGGACGCAGCCCGTTACACAGTCTGGTCCCATTGATGCTGTGTTTTTTGCTTTGGAGAGGGCGGCTCTTACCTGAGCATCTGAGATGTCAGAGGGGCAGCACTCTGCTGGGATAGATATTTGCCCTTTTGGTGGGGAGGGGGGGGAGAAGTTTGCGTTGAACCTGTCAGCTATGATGTTGGCAATGTCTGTGGGTTCGGTGTATTTTTTGTCATTTTGGACTAATTCTGAGCATATCTGGGAATTACCACCCAGGTTCCTAACATAACTAATGAAAGCCTTGTGATTATCCTTACTGTCCTGTGCAATTTTTCTCTTGAAGCTGGCCTTAGACAATTTTATGAGTGCCCGTAGTTTTTTGCTAATACTGATCAGTGATGCCTTCCCTTTTTGGGATTTTGCTCTATCAGTAGCTTCCTCCTTCTATTGTATAGTTTATGGCTGGGGTCCACCAGACAGGACATCTGCCTTTGGACGATTGGGTCTTGGTTTTATTTGTGATCGCATGATCCATGCATTCCTGAAGGTGTTCATAGAATGCGTTTATAAAGGATTCTGTGGTTTGGGCTGTATTTTCCACAGGCCCGGGGGCTTTGAAGGATTCCACCTCAGTTTTGAGGAGTGAGAAATTTGCTTTAGAGAAGTTTTTCACTGTGGTTTTCTGGGCAGGGGGTGTGGTCGGGATGTGAATATCCAGTGAGATTAGTTTATGGTCTGATCTTACTAGTGAGGGATACACTTTTGGTCTGGAGCATAGAGTCCCCATGTTGGTGATGATCAGGTCCAGCAGGGAGTGGTAACAAGCTGTTCCATAGCATTTGAGTTTATAAATTCTAGGAACTTTTGGGCTAGGGTGTTGGAGGTAGAGTAATACTCCCAGTCTATGTTTCGGTAGTTAAAGTCGCCCAATATAATGGTGTTTGGAGAGACCTTCATATTTTCCAGTGTTCTCGGGAAGGCCGAGTGGGGTTCCTGGGTTTGGGAGGGTGGTCTGTAGCAGGCTATAAACTGGAAGGCAGTTTTACCCACTGTTAGTTGCACATGGATAGTCTCTGATGCTTCATGCTTTGCCACCAACCTGGAGGTGTGGGTATCTTTGATGAATATCGATATTCCCCCTCCTTTTGTGGTTCGGTCCAAGTTTTGGGGCCGAAAAGCATGGTATGAGGTATAACCTTGTAGTGCTGGGGTGTTCTCGGGAGCCCTGAACCAGGTTTCTGTTACTGCACAGATATCGATGTTCTCCATGCTAAGGAGAGTTTCGAGTGTGTGCATCTTGAGGTTTAGACTTCTGGCGTTGAGTAGTATTACTCTTAGTTTCTTATCCCTTGTGATACCTATGGAGGTGGGTTTGTCTTTTGAGTCTTGCCTAAAAAAGGCACTATGGGGGTAGCAAGAGCCTTTGCCAATATCTGAAAGCCCAGGGGTGACAGGTGCAAGCCGTCCCTAGTGAAGCATCGTGGCTTGTCGAGCATATCATCCCAAGCTGACAGACATTGGATCCCCTTTCAATGACACCAGTACTTAAGCCAGTTGTTGAAATTGATCATCTTGTCTTCATATTGTGGCATCATTCTTGGTGAGGGTAA